>NC_082671.1:87502500-87802500 GCF_025265405.1 Mesoplodon densirostris
TCTCAAAAACACCAAGTGAATTAGGCATTATTATTTCTACTTTCTTTAATAGATAATAAGATTGAATAACTAGCTAGTAAGTAGCAGAGACAAGATGATTTGAGTCAGTCTGGCCTCTTTAACAAAAACTTGTACTCTCAGCAAAGTGTTCTACTTTATTGGAGTTCAAAAAGCACAAAATTGAGTATAATATGAGGTTGGGCTATTCACATAGGTAGAGTTTAACAGTGTTCATCTACGGGGAATAGGGCATTAGTAGGTATAAAAAAAGATTTTGGGCCTCCCTGGTGGCGCAGTGGTTAAGAGTCCGCCTGCCGATGCAGGGGATACGGGTTCGTGCCCCGGTCTGGGAGGATCCCATATGCCGCGGAGCGGCTGGGCCCGTGAGCCATGGCCGCTGGGCCTGCACGTCCGGAGCCTGTGCTCCGCAACGGGAGAGGCCACAACAGTGAGAGGCCCGCATACCGCAAAAAAAAAAAAAAAAAAAAAAGATTTTGATTTTATACTTTAAATACTTCTGAATTGTTTAAAAATATTTCTTAAACAAGCATTTTATACCTTTCAGTAACATATTTAAAAAGATGTTATAGGGGGCTTCCCTGGTGGTGCAGTGTTAAGAACCCGCCTGCCAATGCAGGGGACGTGGGTTTGAGCCCTGGTCCGGGAAGATTCCACATGCCGTGGAGCAACTAAGCCCGTAAGCCACAACTACTGAGCCTGCGCTCTGGAGCCCGCAAGCCACAACTACTGAGCCCGTGTGCCACAACTACTGAAGTCCATGCACCTAGAGCCCGTGCTCCACAACAAGAGAAGCCATCGCAATAAGAGGACCGTGCACCAGAACAAAGAGTAGCCCCCGCTCGCCGCAACTAGAGAAGGCCCGCATACAGCAACAAAGACCAATGCAACCAAAAATAAATAAAAATAAATTTTAAAAAATGTTTAGAAAGATGTTATATATCTCTAATTATTAAATTCACAATGGGTCCCATTCTTCTGTTATAAATCTAAAATTGTTAAATATTTAGTAAAACATCCTTCTATATACTGCCTGATGTTTAAGAGGTGCTAACATCTAGAAACCAACATTTGAAAATGGCTTACATTAATCCAAAATATATATGTAGATACCAAATAAATACTTGTTGAGTATCAGTAATCACACATTAGCTTATTTAAAATTTTGAAAGATGATGCATCACAAGGATAATACCTACAGGTTAAAATTTTCTTTATACACATAAGCTAGCATCTGGAGTTTTCCTGTTGAACTCTTTATTAGGAGAGACATTGGGATAATCAATTGTGTCTAATTAAAGTCTGCTTATAACTGAAAGTGTCTAGAAATCCTGATGGGACAAGACATACCATAGAGTTTAAATTAATTAGCAGTCAAATCTAATTAGCAGTAATAAGATTAAGTAAGTAATAAGATTAAACATAGGTGGGGTACTAGGCAAAAACGTCAGGAGATAACATGTTTGGTTTTAAGACTCCCCAATGGGCTTCTTGCCTTCAGTCTTGCCCCCTTCATGTTACACAACTACAGAGGATTTTCATGACTTCAGCGATTTGGTTATGAACAAAAGATGGCAAAAAAACTGCAGCAACATGAAACATGCAGGAAAGAAACAGGTACTGAAAGCCATTATAGAAAAATTTCAAGGTGGGGCTTGAACTAAAGTATCTACCTAATGGAACAGAAATAAAAGATAAACATGAACAATGTTATGAATCATGGAAAGAAATCTTAGAATACAGCAGTGATTTAGATACGGGGCTATATAATGGCTTGCTAATTTGTTTTCCCATAACCTAACTTACAATTACAAAGAGGGAAAAACCCAGACTGCATGCATAAACAAATTGGATACTAAATAAGAAAGAAAAATCAAGGAAGGGGACATAAAACAGATGCAGAAATTGAAAGACACTTGGTGGTCAAGAGGTGAATGGATAAAGAAGATGTGGTAAATACACACAATGGAATATTACTCAGCCATAAAAAAGAACAAAATTCTGCCATTTGCAGTGACGTAGATGGACCTAGATAGTATTATACATTTTTTTAAAACTTTAGTTTTATTTATCTATTTATTTTTGGCCACGCAGTGTGGCTTGCAGGATCTTAGTTCCTGACCAGGGATTGAACTTATGCCCTCAGCAGTGAAAGCGTGAAGTCCTAACCACTGGACCACCAGGGGATTCCCAGTATTAAGTTTAGTGAAACAAGTCAGACAGAGAAAGACAAATACTCTATGTTATCACTTACATGTGAAATCTAAAAAGTAAAACAAACAAATGTATATAACAAAACAGAAACAGAAGACTCACATATATAGCAAACAAACTAGTGGTTTCCAGTGGGGAGAGAAAAGGGGACAGGGCAAGATACAGGTATGGGATTAAGAAACACAAATTGCTATGTATAAAATAAATAAACAAAAAGGATATATTGCACAACACAGCAAAATATAGCCATTATTTTCTATTAACTTTAAATGGAGTATAATCTATAAAAATATTCAATCACTATGTTGTACACTAATAATGTAACATTGTAGGTTGACTGTACTTCAACAAATAAATAAAAACAAATACTGTTTTACCTTAAAAAAAAAAAGGCACTACAGGGGACTTCCCTGGTGGTACAGTGGTTGAGAATCTGCCTGCCAATGCAGGGGACACGGGTTCGAGCCCTGGTCCGGGAAGATCCCACATGCCACGGAGCAACTAAGCCTGTGCGCCACAACTACTGAGCCTGTGCTCTAGAGCTCATGTGCCACAACTACTGAGCCCGTGCGCCTAGAGCCCATGCTCCACAACAAGAGAAACCACCACAATGAGAAGCTCGCTCCCGCTTGCCACAACTAGAGAAAGCCCGCATGCAGCAACAAAGACCTAACACAGACAAAAATAAATACATAAAATAAATAAATTTATTTTTTTAAAAAAGGCACTACAGTGGTCCAAAAAAATCACAGATTTTTTTCCTTGGGAAATTGATACAGAAATATCACTTTTATTACAGAAAGATTATTAAGGGAGGGGCTTTTTTAAGACAGGAAAAGAAGAGCTGTGCTTTGTTATAATGAATTTAAAACTTTGGACAGTTATCTAGTTAGTAATATTCTAAGAACCATGACATTGGGAATAAGGCTGAGGAAATTAAAAAATGTATAATGGAGCAGGTTGCATGTCATCTAGATAATGAATGTAACTGAAGCTCTCAGAACAAATTTTAGCAAGACATGGAGTATAAGGCAGAGCCCTGAGGAATCTCTACTGTAACTACAGATAAGGGAGAAAGTACCTTCTAAAGAGAAACTAAAAAAGTAAACCAAGCTCCAGGTCCATACATGCACCTGCTTTCAGAACTGCTCCCCACCAGATGATCCAGAGTCTTCAGACTCAACATAACCAACAATAGGTTCATCTTCCTCACTCTCTACTGTTTCCCAGCTTGTATGAGTGGCACCACCATCCACCTGAACACCTCTGTCAGAAACTTGAGAGGTCTCCTAACTCTCTCTTTAACTTTCCCCCTTTCTGTTCCGTTGCTGGTCCTTTCATGTAGGTCTTCAACAAATTTCACCTGGACTATTGTAACAGTTTCATAGCAAGTCCCTCTGACTCCAATCTTTCCATGTATCACCTTATCCCAAATACAGAACCTACTTAAGGATTTCCTAATGCATAAACTTTGGGGATGTCAGTTTGATTCTTAGAATTTGGCAATGAAAATAAAACCTAAACTCCTCAGCACGACACAAAATCCTTCATGAGACCCTTCTTACATTCCCTCCTCATATTCTGGGTCCCATCCAAGCTGAACTACTTGCAGTTTCCCCAGCTTACTCTATGACATACTGTTCTCAGCCTGTGAAGCCTTTTCCCCATTCTGCATGGCTAACTCCTAACCATCCTTCAAATGTCAATCTCTTGATTTGTTTATTTACTCTACTATCTTCCTTCCTTGACTATAAACAACTGACAAACAACGATTGTGTTTTTGATCACTCATCACTTCAAGCAGCTCGATGATTGCATATTCATTAATTCCATAAGCATGTCCTGCCATAAATGTGCCAGCCCAGTGCTAGTTACTGGGTGAATAAAAGCAAAGTGAATAAAACAAGTGAATAAAAACAAAGTTTGCTTAAACAAACAATTTTAAAAAGCCACTTCTTGGTTTTAGTTTCTTAGTTTAGTAGGGAATAAGATAGATATGAAAGAAATAAGAATCAAAAGAAGTAAACAGGGTTTCCCTGGTGGTGCAGCGGTTGAGGGTCTGCCTGCCAATGCAGGGGACACGGGTTCGTGCCCCAGTCCGGGAGGATCCCACATGCCGCGGAGCGGCTGGGCCTGTGAGCCATGGCCGCTGAGCCTGTGCATCCGGAGCCTGTGCTCCGCAACGCGAGAGGCCACAACAGTGAGAGGCCTGCGTACCGCAAAAAAAAAAAAAAAAAAGAAGTAAACAAATTAAACTCAGAATTAGATACGAGGTAAGAATCAATGTAATAAAATGTGAGTACTGGGAAACAGAGGGGCAACTGTAGTTCCTAAAGGAACTGAAAAATATATATACTGCCCAATCATTTGCTGTACCCCAATTTTTTCTGCAATAACTCAAAATCTGTTAAATAAATGGATAGAGGGCTGAGGACAAGATCAAGTATTCATCAAGAAGATGAATAAAAACAATACATAAAATGACTACATCATGGAATGGAAAAATTTTCAAGAACTCTTGCAAAATTCCCTGAAAGCTTTGGTTAAACTCCCCCACTAAAATAAAGGAAAAGAAGTACTATTTCATTTTAGCCACTCTATATATGTAGACTTAAAAATACAATTTAATAGGTGATCATACTGGGTGTTAATTCCTTCATACAAAGTACAACCTCAGAAGTTTGTTAATAGAAGGAAAGTTATTTCTATAGTGTTCAGTGAGAGTTGAAGAAGAAAAGAAAATAGAACTTACTGTCCATGAGGATACCAACGGTGCTTAGTAGTAAAGAACATTTTGCTAAGTTGTTCTATCATGGGTCCTTGCTCTAAGTATTCACGTTTTTCTTCTAATCTGGTTTTCAGCACTAGATCATGTGTTTCTTCATAATTTTGCACAGGATCTGGCCGAGGGATAGGCTGCAAAATAATCAGCAATGAACAACATCAAAATGTAGGAATGTTAGCCAGCATCTGATTGAGTTTACAGTAAAATAATTACCACACTGAGTACTTCATTATCGTACCTAAAGGTGGGTAAATAAGTCATCAGAACAGTTTCACTTAGCTGCACTATTCATTAAAGAATCAGAATTTTTTTTTGGTCACACCATGCAGGATCTTAGTTCCCTGACCAGGGATCGAACCCGTGCCCCCTGCAGTGGAAGAACAGAGTCCTAACCACTGGATCATCAGGGAATTCCCCAGAAATATTTTTCTTCTCATATCAAGTTTTGGGTTCCCTTTCCAATAATAAAGTTCTTATTTAAAGTTATTTTCCCCCAATAATAAAGTACTTATTACTTTAGTTTCTATTTCTCAAAACTATAAATTGTGCCCATTATTATTTTTTAACTTAAAAGTTTAGTCTCTACCTTGCATACCATTAAAGTGAGATACAATGAAAAACCTTTAATAGAAAATGATATTTCTTATATCCAAAAGAAGCAGGAAATTTTTCAATGTTTTCATTTTAGGTGCCTGAAATATCATCAAATGATGCTTTATGGTAATTCGAGTAGTTTTTTCCCCCAAAGACATTAATTACTAAAAAAAACTCATCTCCTCCCAACACATGAGTGATATAACATATGCCCATCAGCAACGCTGGCTGACTAAAGCCCTTAAAAATCAGTGTCTTGGAAAGTCAAGCTACCTATATTTTAAATATTAAGTGATAACATATGTAACACGAGACTATAACATTGCCTTGCTTTACAAATACCATAGATATGTATTACAACACAATGAAAACCTGAATTTACCATCAAAAAGGAAACAATTCAAACACAGATGTCTTCTTTACATTCACACACTATTAATGACAACCGCTACATTCTACCACTGTACTGAATGTTACAGCATGGACTCATATTTATTTAGTTTATGTACATGAAAAAATAAAACCTCTTTAAAAGGCAATACATAGGTACATGATGGTGGCACAACTGACTAAGTACTATAGAGATGCAAATTAACAAAGATATTAGTGAGAAATAGAACAGGAGCCAAGTCAGAGCCTTGTCACAGAGTGTAGAATGAATTCTAGAAGGAATAACAAACATTATAAATAAAGCAAGGTAGGTAAAAACATACAATAAGCAGGTGATGTTAAAAAATGGATCTCGAGAAATCACATTATGAAAAGCTTTCAAAGTTAGATTTAAGTGTAACAATTTGATTTAAGTAGAAATAAGGAATCACTTCCTTAGTGTGGGAGGGAATAAGGAGAAAGTATAGTAAAGAGGTTAAGAACTGGGCTTTGGTCAATAACTACTATCTCTGTGACCTTGGAAGAGTTATTTAAGCTCTTAATCTCCCTTTCATAAAATCTAAGGAGTAATTATCTACCTAATAAGGGTTTGATGAGGATTAAGTGAAATGATAACATGCTGAGCTGTCCCTCGTACTCTTTGAGTTCAATAATGGTAGGTAGCTGTAACATTTATTTTAAAGCCTCAAACAGGAAAACAGTGATATAAATTTATTTAAAGAAAAAGTGCTCCTTAGACATTTTAAGTAATTTTATATGATCATCTCTTACATGTAGAGTGAAATATTAATATTTGTGTCTTTGCAAGTTACTATCAGACCCTGAGGTATACTAGCAAATGCTAGATTAGAGCCTATAGTTTTCTCTCTTTTAGGTTACTCTACTTGTTGCTAAAGATCAAATGTTTTAACTACTATCAAACAGTTATTTTCAAGTGTTAATAAATGTTCATTGTCTCTCTTCCTATTCCCAACAGGCTCAATTCTAATATATCACAAATTCTCTCTGCTTTGTATTTCTTTTCCAGGCACACAGATAAAAGACATTGGAATTAATGGCTTCTTAGAAGTCTAAACCAAAAGCCTCTGCAGACTCAGAACTGATTTTTAGGTTGTATTTGATCTCCTTGATCAAACTTCAAAGAAAGGGTACATGAATATTTCAGTAAAAAGTAAAAACTAAAACAAAACTGAATGTCAACTTTAAAAAAAAAACATTCAGAACTGTCATCCTGAATTTCCCTTGTTTTTCTTAAGAATTTTCAAATTTGACTTTTGAAATTTTCCACTAAATCAACCACTAAAAAGAATTTCGAGTACTTACATTTTTACTTTATTTTTCCAAATCATTATTTCTTGCCCCTGGTTTAAAATCTTTATCTTCCTAAACTAGAAATCCTAAATTCTAGAAAAGTATTTTTAGTTGTAATAAAACACATACCTAGCCAAAACAGAAAGAAGGATCTTTTTACCTGGATTCATGGAAAATAATCGACATCTTTTAGATTCAAATGTAAATTACCAGAAAACCAAAGATACAAATCATCTTAACTTTCCTAAAGCCAGTGTCAGTAGGTATTTCTACTTATGACCAGGATCTCTGTATGCAATATGCTTTCCAGGGCCTAGAGAATGAAAGGGCCCACTAGAGTTGCAGCTCCTTCCTTGAGAAAAGAAGAAAATCAACTCTAAATTTTAAGTCACCTTTAAATATAGTTATTTAATGTTATGTACTATCTTCATGAAATTTGTAAATCTGATTCAAAAGGAACATATTTTAACAGTAACATGTTTTCGAGAATGTTTCTTATTGTAAATAAAGTCCAATCTATAATTTATTACTTTAGGAACAAAAAATTTCCATGCTTCTCCATGTAAATATCTATTAGCCTTAAAACAGAAAACTCTTAAGCATGAAGAGAGAGGGCCAAATTTATTTATTTAATCAACAATATTTATTGTGCACCTACCGAGTACAGGTATTATTCCAGGTGCTGAGGATATAGCAAGGAACAAAACAGACAAGCCCCTGTCCTCACGGAGCTTACATTTTAATGGAGGGAGACAGACAGAAAAGCAAGAAAATATCCAGTGCGCCAGAAATGATAAATGCTATTAAGCAAAGCAAAGCAAAGTGAAGGACAATAGGGATTCCAGGGGCAGGGGTACTATTTTAAATGTAGTGGCAAGGAGGGTCTCTAGGTAACAAATATGGAAAGATCTAAAGGAAAGGGAATAAACTATGAGGATTTCTGGGGGAAAAGCATTCCAGGCAGAGGAAGCAGTAACTATAAAGGCCCTGAGGCAGGAGCTTCCTAAGTACGTACTTTAAAGAACAGCATGGAGGCCAGTGTGGTAGCAGTAGAGTGATTCGTGTGAGCTGACAGGAGTGATCTCCTAGACTAGAGAGAGGAATACTGAGGACACGGGAGAGGAGACAACTGATACAACAGAGGGAGTTCAACAGAAAAAGAGGCAGGGAGGGGCTTCCCTGGTGGCGCAGTGGTTGAGTCCGCCTGCCGATGCAGGGGACACGAGTTCGTGCCCTGGTCCAGGAAGATCCCACATGCCGCGAAGCGGCTGGGCCTGTGAGCCATGGCCGCTGAGCCTGCGTGTCCGGAGCCTGTGCTCCACAACGGGAGAGGCCACAACAGTGAGAGGCCCGCGTACCACAAAAAAGAAAAAAAACAAAAAAAGAAAGAGGCAGGGAGATGGGTATGTATGCAAGGGAGTGATTATGATGATGACCATGGAATCTATGCTGGGTAAGGAAAGAAGTGAGAATGTACAAGATACATGAAGGACTGTGAACAAGTGGTTCGATCAACTGATGCAGGTCTTTTTTTTTTTTTTTTCTTTTTTTTTTCTTTTTGCGGTATGTGGGCCTCTCACTGTTGTGGCCTCTCCCGTTGCGGAGCACAGGCTCCGGATGCGCAGGCCCAGTGGCCATGGCTCACGGGCTCAGCCGCTCCGCGGCATATGGGATCCTCCCAGACCGGGGCACGAACCCGTATCCCCTGCATCGGCAGGCGGACTCTTAACCACTTGCGCCACCAGGGAGGCCCTGATGCAGGTCTTAATGAGGGGATGAATAATTCCTGAAGCTGGGAAACTAGGGGGAGTTGGTAGTAAGCTAGTGGAATTCTTAAAAATCTAGATTGGGAGGAAGGAGGAGGAGTTATTTGTGATTAAAACATCTCTAGGGTACAACCACAGGAGTGGGGCTCCACTCCCATGCAGAAAAAAGATCAAAAAGTTAAGAGGCTGGGGTAGTAGACAGATCATCTACATCGACGCTGAAATAACAAAGAATTAGGACACAGTGTTGGAGAGTGTGAGAGTACATCTAAAATCTTCAAAGAAGAGTGGGGGGATGGGGGCACGTGAGGGTGAGGAGAAGTGAAATGCGTGATGACAGGTAACAGCAAAAGAAAAAAGATAAGTAGATGGTATGGTTTAATGATACAAACTACAAAGCTAGAAATTGTTATGGAGGAGGAAAGATGATCTGGATATGACAGTGAAGAGCCACAGGGACACCTATTCCATCTCTATGCTCAGTAGTAAAAGGGTTTAAGAGAGAAAAGCACAACTACTTAAGAGTGCTAGGGAAGCAATGATACCAGAGTACAGCTAAGTTTCTGTTAGAGTCAGAAGGTTTCAACATTCTGGAAGAAGTTAAGGTTATGAGAGATTTTAATGATGACAGTAAGTTCTAAAAGTACAATGGAAAAGTTTTGAGAGTTGGGAAAGATAGGAAAAGCATCAGATTCAGGGATGCAAAGAGCCATATGGGGATGAGAGTTTGGATGCTGAGAAATGACCACACAGTCCTGGGCTTCTTAGTATAAACTTCTAAAACAAGGATAAAGCACGTAACCAGAAATATAACAAAAAATAACAATGTAAGAAGGCACAATATAGTATGAGCTAGAGGTTTACAGGCCAAAAGTCAGTGACTTACTCCTATTTTCTACACACTGTCCAAAGAAATGAAACAAAAAAGGAATACTGGAATATTGCCTACGGTATCTAGCTAGAATACAAAGCAGGCAGACAAAATGGTGAGGTTGTAAAAAGGGAATACAAACTAGTAAAATAACATTAATTTGTTTCGTCAAACCGGTACTCTGGCCCTAATCATGATTCTTAAAAATAGGTATCACTAGATGCATCATGTGACGAATTATTTTCTCCTCAAAAAGCAAATCAAACATTATGGAATATAGTAGAAGAGGGCTTAAAGAAATAAGAGAAAGTTATTCATATATAAAATAATAAAAAGACTTGGGTCAAGTTAAATTATATTAAAAATAAAAACAAAAACTCCTTTATCTAGTGCTGGCTTTTGAAGAAATATGGAAAAAATTAAACTAGGCCACTTAAAATATATGCCCATGTTGGCCCGTTAGAAAAAAATAACCAGGGGCTTCCCTGGTGGTGCAGTGATTGAGAATCCGCCTGCCAATGCAGGAGACGCGGGTTCGAGCCCTGATCCGGGAAGATCCTACATGCTGCAGAGCAACTAAGCCTGTGAGCCACAACTACTGAGCCCGTGAGCCACAACTACTGAGCCCGTGAGCCACAACTACTGAGCCCACGAGCCACAACTACTGAAGCCCACATGCCTAGAGCCCATGCTCCACAACAAGAGAAGCCACCGCCATGAGAAGCCTGCATACCACAATGAAGAGTAGCCCCCACTCACCACAACTAGAGAAAAGCCCGCGCACAGCAACGAAGACCCAACGCAGCCAAAAATAAATAAATAAATTAATTTTTTTTAAAAAAAGCAAAAGGAAAAACTAACCGAAAAAAGAAGAAATTCACCAAACATTAAAAGGATTATCAAAACCAACACAATATAAAAGTTATGAAACAGTACACTAAAATACAAACTTTTCATAATTTATTAGAATGCAATATATAGTAAGTAGTATGGGACAATGTGTTTTTTGTTTGTTTGTTTTTTGGGGTTTTTTTGCGGTACGCGGGCCTCTCACTGTTGTGGTCTCTCCCGTTGCGGAGCACAGGCTCCGGACGCGCAGGCTCAGAGGCCACGGCTCATGGGCCTAGCCGCTCTGCAGCATGTGGGATCTTCCCGGACCGGGGCACGAACCCGTGTCCCCTGCATCGGCAGGCAGACTCTCAACCACTGCGCCACCAGGGAAGCCCGGGACAATGTGTTTTTAAAATTTATACTAGGTGTGTTTGATCCCTAGTCAGAAATCTACCAAATTTTAGACCAGAAAACTTATGCTGTAATTGTGTTTAAATGTTTCACTTTGTGTACTGAAAAAAACCTTTAGAGAAAAATGATGAAAAGAAATAAGAGAAAAATCAAAACAGTAAAATAAAAAAGCCAAAAGATCTAAACCAAATAAAGAAAATCAAACAATTCCCTTCTCTTTGGATACTGTAAAGAAGGGTGAATGGTCCAACAACAAATTTAAAATTACAAGAGACTTTCTTATACATACTTTTGTGTGTTCATACGGAATGTCCACAGAAGGGTGATAGCATACTATTGTCCTGCCATCAGATGTCAAAGCAAGCTCTACTTTGCTAAAAAAAAAAAAGAATGTTTTAGAAACAGAGTTATACTGTATTCAAGGCAAAATGATTATTAGAGCCAAAATCTGTTAATCACAAATCCCTGAAGAATAAATGCCATCATGTCACTGGACTGGCAAACCAGGGTACCCATATTACAGGGGCAACTCATACCATCCCACAAAATATGTCAGCTTAACTACCACAACAAACCTTTACTGCATTACCCACTATTTAATCTAAATTATTCTTCAAATTATTTGTTTTGTTAAAGTTACTTGTTTTCTTAACCTTTGGAAGAGATCTTCATGTTCATTCATCACTATTAATAGAACTTCTTTTCCTTATCTAAAAGCTACCTTCAAAAAGCTGTAAGGAGATTACTTAAATTATTAAAGCCAAAGATCAGCAAAATACATAATCTTCCAGGTAAAGGATCACCTGAATTTCCAATCATAAAGATTGTAGCTGAGCACTTTTTCTAGATCAGCATTTCTCCAAGCGCCTTTGGCATAATACAAAACACGTCATATAAGACGCAATCTTTTCAGGTTCAAAAGTGCTACCTATTTCCTAGTCTTATTTCATCACTATCCTAACACTTACTAAATTTACAATTAAAACTGGTGTCAAGAGGGAAGAAAATATATTTTTACTAAAATTCACAATAAAAACAATGTAACTTAAGAAAACATGTTGTAGTTTCTGCACATAAGACGTTGCTATAAGATAAAGGACAATATTTCATTCATGTTAGTCCTAGTTCTTAGCATACTGACTAGAATAAGTACCAAATAAATTGTGGTTGAATTAAATATCTGTAATTTAGGATTATTCAATGTTAACAAAAGATAAGATAAATAACTGCTTAAGCTAACAGATATGAACCCTAAGAGAAAACCATAAAAAGTATTTAGCTTTTCCAAAAAGCTAAAGAATGTTTCAGGAAGAAAAGACAGCATTTCTATCAGCAAGTCTGTCTTACAACAAATGAAGTATTCACTGAAACACAATGATAATGATTTTTATTTAAACCATTTATAAGCCCAGACACTGGGTAAATAAGATCACTGAAATAATGTTTAAAAACAAAATTAAAGAAAGAATAATCAGAAAAGAAAGCAGAAAATACCAAAACAAGAAATAAAATTAAATCATTTCAGATAGCGCTAACGAACTTTTTTTTTCAATTGGATTTCAATACATACCAGTTATAGTCATCTGGAAGAGAAGAATACGTAGTTTTATGACAAACACAATATAAGGCTCCATCTGCAAAAACCCCAAACAGTAAGATGGATTTAGTTAATTTGAGCGTATGTCCTCACACCAATGTAAAGAAAGCTAGTTTTACTCATTCAACCACTATCTACTGTATTCACTATGAAACAGGGCTACACATGGAGCTAGGGATTCAACAAGTTAAGATCCAGTCCCTGACCTCAAAAAGGGTGCAAGTCTGGTGAGAGAGAGACAAGTAAACAAACAATTCCAATATAAAGATAAGCCCTGCTAGGAAGGGTAAGCATTGGGAGTGAAAGGGACACATGGACAGATTACAGAACAGGAGTGTACAGGTCCAAGAATGCTCTTCCGGTGGAGATGATGTTTAAGGTGTTCTGAAGGATGACGGAGTAAGCTGGAGTTGTTAGGGGATGAGTACAGTGTTCCTTGCAGAGGGAATAAAAAGTGCCAGGACCAGAGGAAAGAAAGAACATAAAGTTTCTGAGTGTTCTAAAAACTTTGGTGTTGGGAATTCCCTGGTGGTCCGGTGGTTAGGACTCAGCATTTTCACTGCTGGGGTCTGGGTTCAATCCCTGCTTGGGGAACTAAGATGCCGCAAGCCGCGCGGCTCAGCCAAATAAATAAATAAATAATAAAATAAAATAAAAACTTTAGTGTGACTGGAGTGCATAGTTCATAAAGGGCGAGTGTTTAAGTAATGAAATACAAAATAAACTGTTCAAAATCAACTGTTCTTGATCAAAATGCAACATTTCAAAGCATATTTTCCGTTTCTAGAATACCTGCACATTCAAGAGCCATAACTACTTTTTTTTTAAGCTTGTGAAAGGTCCCTCTATGTTCAGAGAAATTTTGTTCTTTTAAATATAAAGAAAAAACGTAAATGTAGCTCAGTATGGTTAAAAAAAAAAATTCTGAATATATCTTGGCTACAACCAAGGATCAGCTTCTCTCAGCTGAGCCACATCCCCACTTTGTTCAAATACCACTCATCTTCCAAGGGTCTAATGCTACCCTTCCATGAAACCCTTTCCCCCCTTCCTGCCCTACATCCCCCGTCACAGAAAGAGTTGTCTATTTTACATGTCCCACAACCAACACTCCACATGACAATGCTATACCATCACTGTGTCCTTTGTAATGCATCAGTTATTTATATGTATCAAAGCTGTCTAAACAAAGATGTGTTTTCCATCTTTGTAAACTCTCCTTTCCCCAAGGATTGCATATAGAGGTCTAAATATAAATTCTTACTCCAAGGCATTAAAAGTACCTTAACAAAATTCATTAGTATCATAAAAGATTACTCAGCAAAATGTCAACCCCGAAATTCTATTTATGTAAAGATAACAAGATACAAAGAATTAGAAATATAACCTCATCTTTCAAAAGATTTATTAATTTTCAATTATCTGTGCTCACACAGAAGAGCATTTATTAAGACAAATCAGAGGGTAATGTAAAAATCATTTACACATATTTTATTTTCTTGTTTGACACTGTTGGGGATCTTCTTAATTATGTATGGATTAATATTAGAAACAGTTTGTATTCTCTGAATACACCAGCTAAGTGGTGTACATGTTTGCTGAAAGAAACAGGGTTGGGTGGCAGAGGCAGGAGAGACAGAATTTACCATTCTTAACTAGGCAGGAGGGAAAACTCAAGACAGCAGTATTTAGTTCAACAGGAAACTGCAATATTTGTACTCTGCACTAACCTAGACATTTGTTTGTACCCTCATGACATACATCACATACTACCACATCATATTCCAGGTATTGTTTCCATAGGTGTCTGTTTCAACTACAAGTCTAAATAAGTTCCTTAAGGCCAGGAATCTCACCTTGTTCATTACTATGTCCCCTATAGTTCCTACTAATAAAGAAGAGATTGCCAAACTGCCTCTAAAATGTTAATTTCTGCAGAATTAATACTTGAAAAATGCATTTGACATTTTATCAAGAGAAAAATTCTAGATATGGTTAAATATCAGAGGTTCTAAATGCATAATTAGAACGGATGCCAAAGTTAACATTAATCAATCCATATCAACTCAATGTGCCGAAAAGAATTTCAATGAGAGTCAGCTCTCCACAACTCACAAGCTTTTCTTGTTTTACATATATATATTTATACACACACACATTTAATTGCATTTTGACATAATCTATAAAAGCTGATAGTCCCACTTCATTTTCAAATGTTGAATATTTTAAATTACAACAACAAAGGCAGTGTAGCAGAAAATATATTGGGAAGACATAGGTTTTGATCAGAACTCTAATTTACCAGATATGCAACTCTGGTTGAGCTTCTGAGGGCAAGAGAACTCAAGTTCCTTCATCTTCAGAAAGAGAATAATGCCACGTGATAGGTAAGTTATTGTAAAATTCAAAGTTGTAAAGACCAAATGACTTAATATGCTTAAAAGCTGTAAAATTCCCACACTGACTGTATATTTTGGAAGGTTTTAAATGCTCCTTCAGCTGTAAAATTCCCACATTGACTGTATATTTTGGAAGGTCTTAAATGTTCCTTCTGGAATACAAGGAGGCCTTTTTATTTGTGCTCATTGAACTTTCCAATCAGTTTTGCTTTGCCTCTAATCTTAATGTCCTTCCTTTTCATATAAAATATCAATAGTAACAGTAATAATACTTTACCTTCAATAGTAATAATAGAAATTGTGTAGAACAAGAGGCTTAAGGATGCAAGAAGTTAGGTAGTCACTAATTACTAGGATGACTGAGTGATAATGGAATAATTTTCTGGGGTAACCCAACTTCATTCTTCACTAATCAGATATTTTGACAACTGCGATTCACTGAGGTCCATTCAACAAACATTTATTTATCACCTATCATGTATGAGAGGCACTGAGGACACCAACATAGACACTGTACAAATTTACAATCTAGTTGGTAAAGTACACACAGGCAATTTTAACTTATCCAGGGGCAGATGAACTGGTTTGCAGATTAACCTAAGGGAGGACAAGTTGCTGTTTCAGGACATGAGCTAGGTAAAAACGGATGACGTCTGAGTTCCCATCAGCCTTGGGGCTGAGTTCCTATCAGGGCAAAAGGGAAACTAAGCAGCAGAGGTCTCTCACCCAATTCTCAACAACAACAAAAAATGCTCCTAGGTAATCAAGAGCTGATTACAGTTTTGTTTTCACTATGATTTTGGTGTATACCTACAGTCTCTTGGCAATCTCCTCTGTTTACTTAATTATACTTTCATTTATACAGCTTTTTACCCTAGTCTTCAAACAACTCCTTTCCTCTTAATTCAATAAAAATGTTCAATTACAAATGGTAGTCAATACGAAACATGAAGGAAGCAATTAAGGTCAGGCAGAGATGTGTAAAAAATGTTGGCTGGGGCTTCCCTGGTGGCGCAGTGGTTGAGAGTCCGCCTGCTGATGCAGGGGACACGGGTTCGTGCCCCGGTCCGGGAAGATCCCACATGCCGCGGAGCGGCTGGGCCCGTGAGCCATGGCCGCTGAGCCTGCGCGTCCGGAGCCTGTGCGCCGCAACGGGAGAGGCCACAGCAGTGAGAGGCCCGCGTACCGCAAAAAAAAAAAAAAAAAAAAAAAAGTTGGCTGAATAAACGTGAATAAGCAAACCTATTGTAGCCTTCTAACCATGCCTTCTTTACAAATGGGAGAATGCAGTTCACCGACAGAGGAAAAGTAAAGTGAAAAGAAGGTTGGTCAGGAAATAAGATTTTAATAGACCATTTATATAGATCAATGTTTTGACTATCAAACATGTATTAATAGGCTTTGAAGAAAATATGTGACTATGTTTCTTCAGAAAAGAAAGGAATAAATTACATTTTTTCTTAAATTACACAGAAAAAACACAAAAGAACACACCAAAATAGTAACAATAATCACCCTGTAAGATGGAATTGTAAATCTGCCCTTTGCTAATTCTAAGAACTACTAAAAAAACAGTATGTGAAAATATAAATATAAGTGATTCAAACTAGAAAAAGTTCCTCTTTATCAATCCCTCCCTTGCCCTTGGTTAAATCCCACTTGTGGTCTACAGAGATAATTTATTTGGTCCACATCTTTTACTCTGCATTTATACATATATACACACACACATATATGGTCGATCATCTTTTAAATGCCCAATGAGATCATACGGTATATATACTGTTCTATGACATACTTTTTCCCCCTTCTATACAGAGATCTTTCCACGTTACACTCCTATACAATAGCAGGCATACATAATAACTAAATTAAATGTTCTTCAATGAACATGTATTACTATAAATTTCAAAAAGTTTAAAACTTTTTAAACATTGGACTTCCCTGGTGGTCCAGTGGATAAGGCTCCGCACTCCCAATGCAGGAGGCTGGAGTTCGATCCCTGATCAGGGAACTTGATCCCACATGCGTGCCAAAACGAAGATCTGGCACAGCCCAAATAAATAAATAAATATTTTTAAAAAAAACACTTTTTAAACATTAAAAAACTCACTTACTTTGAATTGGAAATAAACGTTTCAAGATAGTTCTGCTTGATATAGCCCATTTTAGTGCTGCCAACGCCATGGCGAATCAAGATGCTTATCAGTTGGTATGAAAGATGATTTGAAGAGAAACTGCTTTTAAAATCTGCTTCTAAAAAAAAAAAAAAAAAGAAAACTGCTTCTAGGTATACCTATGTTCACCCCTGTATAAGAGATAAAGAAAAATCAGTGTTACCTATGATAAATTAAAGTGACACAATACACTGAACACTACAAAATAGGATCACTACCGAGAACTACAGTTGCCTAACAGAACTTTTAAACAACTTTCCATTTCCAGGCAATACAGTATAAAGAGCAACATCATCAAAATGTACAGTAAGATCAGAAACCCAAGAACTATGTCCATTACTATTTCTCTTAAATGCAAACTTCTCAACACCTAGTGTAGTTCTTTCAATGAGTGCTCAGCCAATGTGTAATTACTCTTAGAAACAGTCACTCACACATGCTGCACAGAGCATTCTCCTCCTTTCATAAAGCAAATGTGTCGGTGTACAACCTCCCAGGTACCATACACAAGATTTTATCACATCTCTTAAAGGAGTATTCTGTTTCTGATTAAATGGAATATTAAACAAGAAGGCCTAGCCTTGACTTATTAAATACTGACTTGGAAAAACACATATAAACACCCAAAGTCCCAAATAAAATTTCACCCTCTTATATAAGCTTTTTAACTTTCCAAGGTGCTTCCACTACCATTCATTTTACTCTCATCCTAATCATAAGAGGCATCTTTATTTTGATTCATGAAGAAACTAAGGTACAAAATTTAAATAAATTGCTTCCAAGAACTTCAGAGTCAATCCCTTACAAACTGGAAAAGTTTGGGCAAGTCATTAACGAAGCAACCCTCAGTTCCTTCCACAGTAAAATGGGGGAAAATAACCACAAGCTCCAGGTCTGTTGTGAATAAATGACATACATCACTTGTTTTCAATTGGGCTCGATGACTATTCCCCTCCCACCACCCCCCGCACAGTGATAAAAGCGTACTTCATCAGTCTTAGTCGCTGAACTATGCAGGCTGATTCCTTGCACTGTCGGTACATTAGCACTGCCGTCCCTGAGTACCTACAGTGTGCCTCCTACACTTTACGACCCATTTTCCTATACATTATATGCTCCCTCACAAGTCTGTGAAGTAGGCGTCTCCATTTAAAACACTAAGAATCGAGGCTCCGAAAGCTCAAACGGTTTACCTGCCACTTTACCGCTGCTTAATAGGTACTATGGGTGTAACGCAAGCCCACAGCTTCTAACCACGAAATGAGAAACAAAACACTTTAGAGGACGTTAGGTCCCCTCTGTCCGAGACCCAGAGGTCACATTATTCACCCCAGAGAGAGAATTCAGAGGGTAAACCCCGTGGCCCGGAATTCAACGCTGGAGCAATAGAGGACTGCGGAGAGTCTGGGAGGGACTGAGGCTTGAGGAACAGGCTACCAGAACCAGACTCCACGGCAAGCGCGCGGCCACACGCCGGCCCTTCTGCAGGACGGACCGAGTCTGGTAATGCCAGAGGCTTTATCTTGCCGCAAACGACTGGCAGGAGACCTCGACAGCTGCCTATAAACTTTCTGGGCCTGCCCAGCTCTTAGGGACTCCTAGACGGGAGAAGGAGAGGGAAATGGTTACCTTGACTGCGATTCACCGCGAGCCCGCCATCTTACCTCAACCCGGGCCCTTAGAGACACCGCTCCACGCGCCTTCCTGGCTCGCGGGGCACTCTGGGAAATGTAGTCTCCGCGGGAAAGAGCCCCGGGTGCCGTGGGTAAGGCGGGGATCCATACAACGTGCGCCCGCGTTTAGTTGCAGCAGTTTGCTTGCAGCTTTACCGGCGCTACCCAAAAAAAACAAATTCGCTGTCCCCACACATATCCTTAGAAAGTAACGAACACTATTTTTTAAAGTTTATACTAATAATTAGAGCAACTTGAGATCCCTTCTTGGATGAGTTAGGTTTCCCAGGGGAAGAGGCATTTCAGGGAAGTACTGAAGCGCGGTGGGTTGGATTTGACGTTTGAAATGGGGAAGCATGGGACAGCCTTTAAGCTATGTTCTGAGAACTGTGCTAACCGGCACAGTTATTCATTATGGGAGGAGGACGTGCAGGATCCTGGACCTCGCCATGTATCTTAGAGGGAAGAAAAGGCCCCTGGGCCTGTGCACTTTCTGTTCTCATTGCCAGCAGTGGTCTTCTCTCACTGCTTCTCATGACCACTGCCTTAGTTTATGCAGCTCTTGCTCAAATATCATTTCAGAGAGGACCACATCATTAAAATAGCTTCACCCGCCCTTGTCCCATTGCCCTCCTTTATTTTTTTCATAACATTTACCATTATATGACATTATATTTTCATTTGTTTCCTTGTTTAATGTCTGTCTCTTATGCCAGAATTCAAGATCCATGTAGGCCGAGAGGGACAGGTATGTTCTATACGGTATACAAATCTAATATCTAGAACTGTGCTTGGCCTCATTGTAGGCCTCCAATATTTGTTGAATGAATAAAACAATTAAATAACACTGCATGTATTCAAGATAGTAGGTGATTGACTGATAAAGCCGAGTTTCACCTGGGAATTCCTTTCCTCCATGATCTGCAGAATTTCGGATTTATGTACATTTTTCTGAAAAGGATTCATAGCTTTTAACATGTAATCAAGGGGGTTAATCAACCTCTCAAAAATTTAAGGGCCATAGTCCTGAAGTAGTCCTTAATATCGAAAATAAGTGAATGTAAGTTCACTTACATTCACAGCATAAATGTGGACTGCTGCGATGTCTCTCCTCACTTCCCACAGAATATCAGTCTGGTTCTGCTGCTTATCTTTGCTCCTATGGAAGCTCACATTGAGGACCCATCTCTGTCCTTTCGAATCTTGTCCATCCTTCAAAGCCACCCCGTAATGTCTTCCTGGACTATGCTGTAGGAAGAGACAGAGAGGAGAAACATATTTGAATAAACTATCAGCTGGACTTGTCAAACATTCAGTGTGCAAAGCAGAAGAGGGACGGATCAAAGATGATTCCACACGACACGTCTTGATGGCTGTGAGTAGAGTGGGGACCACTGACCAACAGGGAGACTCAGTGCAGCCAGGAAAAGTTCACAAAGCTGAGACCAGGAAAGAAACCAGCCATGTGCATGCGAAAGAGAGCAGAGACAGCTCTAGGCTGAGGGAACAATTTAAAAGTCTAAAAGGGGGTGGAAACAGCTTATCATATGCTGGAGTATAGTGTGGAGGAGAGCAGCAGGAGATGGGGTAAGGGGCAGGTCATGTTGGGCTTTATAGGCCTTGGTGGTAATAAAATGGAATTAGGACACAGATCCATTTGTGTAGATATTATTTTAATACAGTAGGGCATCACTGAAGGGTGTTAACACAAAAGAAGTGACACGATATGATTTATTTTAAAAAAAAAGATTACTCCGGCTGCACTGTGCAGAGCAGTTTGGAGAGAGGCAAGACTGCAAGCAAGTCTAATGAGGCTAATGCTGCACAGCAGTCAAGTTTAGAGATGGTGATGATGACGTGATGGATGGCGGCAACAGTGGGCATGGAGAGAAAGGAAAGGAGTCCAGATATAGTGTAAAAGTACAGAAATGATAACTGAACATGATGATGGATTGATTAGCTGTGGGAATTGAGAGAGTGGAAAGACACTTCAGGTGATGCCTTGATGACTGGCTTGAAGGTGGGTGGTTCATGAGATAGGGAAGACTGAAAGAGGAACAGATCTGGGGGGTCTGATGAAGGTGGAAATAAATAATTCCATTTGGGAGTTGTTGAGTGTGAGATAACTCTGAGATATCCAAGTAGAGCTATGAAATGAGGCAGGTAGTTGGACAAATGTGTCTGGAAAATAGCAGTTGGGCTAGGTGTAGATTTAAAAACCATGGGAATGTTGAGTGCACATAAGGAGTGAGTGCAGAAAAAAAGGAAAAGGACCCAGAACTTGGCCCCAGAGAATTCCAACATTTAGCAGTCCAGTGGAGGAGGACAGCCATCCAGCACCTCTCAGAAGTGGCAGGGAGAGAGGCAGTATGAAAACCAAGAGACTGCAGTATGAGAGTAGCTAAGAGAGGTATGTCAGGAAGAGTTTCATAACTTTAGAGTTCAGTGCCAGCAAGTTTAAAGCTATAATTTCCTAAACTACAAACTTCAAGTACCAGTTAATAACTTACATTGTCCTACATAAAAGCAGTCCAAATTCATGCTAGTAAAATGACAAAACAGACAAAATTGTAGAACTTTGGAGTTGGTTTCAAATGGCTTCAGTTGAAAAGGGGATTGACTTTTTTTTCTTCTCTAACTTTGCAGAATAAAGTCACTTTTTATAAAATCAGAGATTGAAGACTCCAGAGCAGTCTAACTGCCAAGCCATTAGAGAAAATCTTTCTAAAAACTTTTTCAAAAATTATTACATAAAATTGGCTCTGGGAGCTGGAGGGCAGGGATTGAAAAAAAAATTGGCTCTGGTTTTGAGCACTTACTATGTATCAGACATTGTTCTTCAAATGCTTTACATGTATGGTTTTTGTCTGTTCCTTCTGATAGCTCTAGGAGTTGGGTATAATTATTGTGACTGTCATTATACAATGAAGTAACAGAAGCACAGATAGGTTAAATAACTTGTTCAAAGTCATGCAAGTTACAAGTGGTGAAACTGTGATTTGAACCGAGGAATCACCCATGAGCTTAAAACCACTGAGGTAGACTAGGCCATGCTCATTTCCAAATAGAAAATGTAGATTAAAAAAGTACTAACACCAGGAATTCCCTGGTGGTCCAGTGATTAGGACTCTGCACTTTCACTGCTGTGGCCCTGGGTTCAGTCCCTGATTGGGGCGGCGGGGTGGGGGGGAACGAAGATCCAACAAGCTGCGCAGTGTGGCCAAAACAAAAAAAGTGCTAACACAGATTTTAAAAACAAAACCCAAGAGATAATCACTGCTAATATTTTGATGTAAAACCTTTCACTTTTATCTCTTCGTATATCTATATTATGATAATAGCTAACATTTACTGGACACATGATGTGTACTATTTTAAAGCCCTTGGCCAGTGATGGAGCTGAGATGTGAACCAGCCAGCCTGATTCTCCTTCAGTCTCCCTCTCTTTCACACAAACACATTATATTTAGGTTTTCTTTTATTACTGTTAATATACATATACAGATAAACATGCATGCACAATAGATTTTCTTTCTTAATATATCTTTTTTCCCACTTAACGGTGTATCATGAACATCTTTCCTCTGAATAGCTTAAATATTGTCGGTTTCAAACTGCAAGCCTCCTAGAAATCATCAGGACTTAATTTAGATTATTAAAGATCCTCACACTATAGTCTAAAGTTATTTCATTATTAGATGCTTTCCTGCAACTCCTAAATTTTAAATTTATTCTACTTTGTTCATTCATTCAACAACTATTTATTGAGCACTTATTAGATGTACCAAACACCAGAGCAACAGTTTATGTCTTCAGAGATTATACATCAAGTGGGGATGACAGACAGTTAATGTATAATTGTGTAATTAATTATTTTATTATCATTGTCCTGAGTGCTCAGAGGGAAAAAAATGCCATGGAGCATATAACTAGTCTGTTGGTGTCTGACTAGTCTATTAGGGTTAGGAAAGGCTCCCCTGAGGATATGAATTTAAGCAGAAATCTGAAGGAAGGGTAGAAGTTATAAAGATGAAGAGTACAAGAGAGAACAGCCTGAGTGAGGGCCCTAAGGTAGGAAGTAGTATGATTCTTACAAGAAACAAAAATAAGGTCAATGTGACTAGAATACAGAGTGCTAGCAAAAACAATGAGGCTGGTGACAAAGGCAGATCTATTTTATATTTTTAAGAACTATTTCACACTTGGCAGGTAATGCTTATAAAGGGCTTTCTGGAAGACCACATATATTTGAAACTTATCCAAAATAACAAGACCCCGTTTTTCTAGTATGCATTGAGTATTGTCCTTAAGAAGTGTTTGTTTTGCCTTGTGAAGATTAATTGCACACCTTTAATCACATTGATAAATAATCTCACCAGAAACTGTGAGAAATTTACAGCAGAAACTGTTATTCCCCTATAGCTATTTCTCCCTTTCTTCCATGTTAATAGAACCCCTAATCTTCTACTGAGCGTATGTCTACTCTGAATTTAAAAATCTACATTTCCCAGCCTCCCTTGCAAGCATAGATGTAGTCATGTGACTAAGTGCTGGCCAATGAGATGTAAGCAAATGTGTCTTGCAGCAGCTTTGCTCTCTTCCTTACAGATAGCTGGTGGGCACTCTTTGCCCCTTACTCCATCCTTTCTCCAGGAGAGTGGATGTTATGGTCACTATCTTAGAACACTAGCATTTAGAGGGCCTAAACTTAGGAATGACGGAGTAGTCAGCTGGAAGGAGTCTGGGTTTTTGATAACTTTGTGGACCAGATCTCCTAGTTCTTGCACTTCCTACTTAGGGATTTTTACAAGAGAGAGGTAAACTTTTATCTTGTTTAACTCAGTGTTACTTTGAGCCTCTTTTCTAATAGTGGAACCCAATCCTCACTGAAATGACAGAATGAAAATAGTTCAAATCACAAATGATTCAAGAAAAATATATCTAAAGGATTAGTACTGATTAAAAGGTAAGGGCCTCGGACTTCCCTGGTGGCACAGTGGTTAAGAATCTGCCTGCCAATGCAGGGGACATGGGTTCAAGCCCTGGTCTGGGAAGATCCCACATGCTGCGGAGTAACTAAGCCCGTGCACCACAACTACTGAGCCTGTGCTCTAGAGTCCGCGAGCCACAACTACTGAACTTGCGTGCCACAACTACTGAAGCCCACATGCCTATAGCCTGTGCTCTGCAACAAGAGAAGCCACTGCAATGAGAAGCCTGCACACTGCAACCAAGAGTCGCCCCTGGGCAGCAACAAAGACACAATGCAGCCAAAAATAAATGAATGAATAAATAAATTTATAAAAAAATAAAGTTGTTTCCTGAAGATGGAAACTCCTTCTTAAAAAAAAATAAAATAAAATGTAAGGGCCTCCATAACACTGAACATAATACGGAGCACAATTTATAAACGGCTTTTCCTTCAAAAGCTCTCTTATGAGTGCTCCAAGTGATTTTTACATTTATGTCTTCTCTACCTATAAGATCTTGGGCTTCCTGCATGTAGGTGGACCTTATTTTCCAACTATATAGCTCACATGTATAGCATAATGTTAAGAAGGCAGTAGAGCGCAGAGGTTAACAAGTAGATTCTGAGAATCTCTGCCTAAATTTGAATCTTGATTCCATGACTTCCTACTATGATATTTGGAGAAATTTAATTTCTTAATATTTTTTAGTCTCAGTTTATTCTTTATAAAAGGGGGAATAATAATTATATTCCCTACTTTATAGAATTATTGGGTAAATTAAATAACAGAAGGTAAGTAAAATGCTTTGCAAAGTACCTGGTTGTGGTGTAAGTAAGCACTCAATCAATACTAGCAATAATTGTATCTTGTAGGGGCTTAATAAATATTTGTATAATAAATTTTATGAACATCTGACCCAAAGAGATTACTTATTTCTTTGGCATTAAAATATATATTTTGACTGTCAGGAATAATCTACTGAATGTAATTAAAAATGAAAAAATGGACTTAGTCTAAAATGGACAATAATGATTTCTAGCTTTAAGTTGGCATATCACTTAGTCTCAGAGGAAAGCAAATGACATATTCAAACTGGTATCACTCCAGGAGCAGTAGTGGTATAACCTGGGCTTAGTACCACTGGCTGTTCCTTCCAGCCAGAAGGGACAAAGAGAGGGAGCAGTAACTGGACCCCAGAAGGAGAGAATCCTGTAGTTGGCTACCCTGAGGAGAGCAGTCATCTGTTGAAGGGCATAGCCAGCCTGAGGTGACCTTGCCAGGAGCAACCCAGGATAATAATTACTCTGACTTCCCCATCCTTTCCCTCTCTAATCTCCTGCAAGGGCTTCTCATTGGCCCAAACCAAACAGAAACCAGAGGTGAAGGAACCCCTTCCATATAGTGTAGTCTTTTCAAGTCAGCTTCCTGGGCAGAGAGCAGAGTGGACAAGATGAAGAGTGGATTTGGAGGAACAAAAGGGAGGTTCCTGGCACTATGTCAGAATAAGTGTCCTTAGGACGCCTTTGGTATTCTGACTGTAAAGCCAGAGATTGGTGTAGTAATCCAATTGGATGTTATTTAAATATAAACAGGGTGACCCTCCCATACTGATAGAAAGTGAAAAGAATTCTGAATAGCTTCCAGCAGTAAATACCTTTATTGAATATGTTGATAAATAAGTGAAACAACTTGGGTAGGAGGTTAGACACTCAAATCACACTGAAAATTTGGTAAAATGTATAACGTGAATTTAGGTGACATGGGTGGTGAGACCACTCCATTTGGAGAGTATGGACTGGAATTCCTATTGGCACAGCAACCATAAAAGAGGGCTCTGCTTCTCCTTTCAGGTCATATAGAAGAAGGTCCTGGAAGACTGCACTTCCAGACCTCACCCTCACAACCAACCTGGAAGGCACCCCAAACTGCTTGTGTAGGTTACCCCAGGTTACTTGGGGGTTACTTGTTTCCTTGGGTGTAAGTGACTTTTAGCTCCATAAAGATTTTGAATTAAATGTAGAAATGATGATGTAAATCAAACCCACTGAGTAGTATTATTTTCCAGTTAGCATTGAGAATATAACACACAAACATGTGTATTCTATGTTTATATTTAAGTATTTAGAATATATAAGAGAATTTGGACTGTTAAATTTGCTATTAGATAGCTTTTTGATTCTAATTTTTAAAAACTTTTTATTACAGAAAATTTCAAACACATACAAAATTAGAAAGAAAAGTATAATAAACCACCATGTACCCCTCATTCAGCTTCAACAATGATCAGCTTATGGGCAATTTTGTTTCATCTATACTCCCACCATTGGGGACTTCCCTGGTGGTGCAGTGGCTAAGAATCCGCCTGCCAATGCGGGGGACATGGGTTCGAGCCCTGGTCCGGGAAGATCCCACATGCCGTGGAGCAACTAAGCCCGTGTGCCACAACTACGAAGCCTGTGCTCTAGAGCCCGCGAGCCACAACTACTGAGCCCATGTGCCACAACTACTGAAGCCCACGCGTCTATAGCCTGTGCTCTACAACAAGAGAAGCCACCGCAGTGAGAAGCACGCGCACCGCAACCAAGAGTAGCCCCCACTCGCCACAAGTAGAGAAAGCCTTCATGCAGCAACAAATACCCAACACAGCCAAAAATAAATAAATAAATAAGTAAATGTATACTCCCACAATGTTCCTTCTCCTATATCATTTTGAAGCAAATTTCAAGTAGCCTATTATTTCATCTATAAATATCTCAGTAAAAAATGCTAAAAGATAAGGCCTCCTTTCTTCTAACATAACCACAATATTACACAACTGAAAAAAAAAGACGATGATTATTTAACATCATTAAATATCCAGTCAACATGCAACTTTCCAAGTGGCTCAAGAATGTCATATTTTCTATTTAGTTTGTTTGTTTGAATCAGATCCAAATTAGATCCTCACCTTTCGATTGATTAATATAATTTTTAAGTGTCTTTAACTTATAAGTTCCTTCTCCATTTGTCTTTCTCTTTTTTCCTTGTACTTATTTGTTAAAGAAACCAGGTGTTTTTCCTGTAGAGATTCCCACAGTCTGGGCTTTGCTGAGTACATTCTGGAGCAAACTTTAACATGTTCCTAAGTCCCTTGTGTTTTCTGTAAATTGTGATTCCAATTTGAACTTGTCATTAGGTGACTGATTTAGGTTTATGATTCTATGTTGAAGGGTGTGAAAGAATTATATTGTTTGGAAGCAGTATTACAATACTTAATAGAAGACTCACTGTATTAAAAAATTTTTTTCATTTATAAGAATTATTTAGGTGCTTGGGAATGTTTATCTGTCAAAATTGACGGGCTGGAAAAGAAAATTGAATATGTTAAATTTACAAGTGCAATTTAAAATGTTTAAATGTAGGTAATTTACTTTTATGAAAAATTCCCTTAAAAGAGTTTTATTTTAGTTGCTAGTCTTATAAACAGAATAATAAGATTTGTAAACTGAATTTGAAAGCTTAAGGAAAAACTAGACTTTACTGTCACTACAGTAAATTGAATGTTAATTAAAAACTAATCTGTGAAATATCTCCTTGTGCAGGAAAACTGCCTCAAAGACACCAAAAATACTCTTGTCAGCATAAAGATGTTTTTGCCCTCCTCTCTCAAAAATTATACTCAAACAACAATGAGAACAAGATGGGGAAGTCGAGAGATGCAGGAATGGCTCCTGACTTATCAGAGCAGAGGAAAGTTAAGCATGCAGGTTGTACCAAGGCTCAAGGAATTGGTAGCACCATATATTCAGGAAGAGGGAGTGAGGAAGGGGCTGAAAACTGATGGAATATTTGAAGGTCAGTATAAGGTGCAGTTAGACCCAAGACTCTCATACACGCCAGCCCATCCTGGTCAGAAATGGGAATCTGAATCTGAGAAGCTCTAGACTCGGGCACACATACCTGGAGGAGGGCAAGGGAGAAGCATCCAACAGGAAACTGACCAGGTGAGTCCCCGGGCTCCCTTCCTTGCCCACCTCCAGAATGCCAGCATCCTCTGGTCTGCAGCCTTCCCTGTGACTATATGAAACACCTGATATCCTCCCAATAAACTCTGTATCTGTTTGTTAGTCTGAATCAGCTTCTATGCCTGCACCCAGGAACCCTGACTAAAATAACATTTCACACTTACCTTGTATTAATGTCATTAATATATATTTGCATCCATTCTCCCCCAGGGTAATTCCATGTCTGGTTTGGCTCATCATTTTCCCTGCAGAAACTAATATTGTGCCTAGCACTTAGCAGGCTCTTACTAAATGTTTATTGAATAACTGAGTGAATAACACCTTCCCTGTGTCTTACATATACTCTTCACTGTATCTTATGTGGTATCTCAATTACAGAACTTATCACATCAAATATATTAATTTGTTTAAATGTCTGTCTCCCCTATAAGAACATAAGTTCAAGATCAAAGATCCTATCTTGCTCATTTAAAAAAAAACATCTCCTAGGGAAGGTGTGGTACATAATAGGTAGAGAATGAAGGAAGGCAGGAAGGAGGGGATATGTGCTAAGCATTGTGTTACTGCTGGACACACAGCAAATAAGAATAAGGGTGGGTAAAAAGGCAACACGACATCAGTGACAAGGCAACAAGATGTGAAAATGATGATGTTAGAGAGAGCATATGTATGATGGCTCACAGGATATTCAAAGCAACGATGAGATTGTCCAGACTGTGCGCTGAGGTTGCCTTTGGGGAACTGAGATAGAAAGTAAGCAGTAGTTTAAGAAAATGTCAGGTGGTTTTGTGATTAGAAGGTGAGAGGAGTAAGTTTTCTAATTGGTGAATTTAAAATAATGAGCTGGGTCCTCTCAGCCTTGTCTCCTTCCCTCCTTTCTTTTTCTCCCTCCCTCCCTGTTCCCTCTCTTTTCCTTTCTCCCTTCTATTTCCTTCTCGCCTTCTTCCTTCCTTCCCCCCCCCCCTTTTTTTTTAAAGTAGTCTGTCTTCTGCTCTCATGCATGCACATCTGCTCTGTCTTGGCTTAAGGGGCCTGCAGTTGTCTGGCTGTGCTAAGCGACTGGGTGGCTGTGCTTGCAACTGGGGAGCTGGTGGGAGGACTATTAATAAGCCCAAATGACTGCCCACTTAGAACTGTTTTCTCGCCAGCATCGTCCTCAATGGTGAAAAACTGAAACCATTTCCACTAAGATCAGGAACAAGACAAGGTTGCCCACTCTCACCACTCTTATTCAACATAGTTTTGGAAGTTTTAGCCACAGCAATCAGAGAAGAAAAGGAAATAAAAGGAATCCAAATTGGAAAAGAAGAAGTAAAGCTGTCACTGTTTGCAGATGACATGATACTATACATAGAGAATCCTAAAGATGCTACCAGAAAACTACTAGAGCTAATCAATGAATTTGGTAAAGTTGCAGGATACAAAATTAATGCACAGAAATCTCTGGCATTCCTATATACTAATGATGAAAAATCTGAAAGTGAAATCAAGGAAACACTCCCATTTACCATTGCAACAAAAAGAATAAAATATCTAGGAATAAACCTACCTAAGGAGACAAAAGACCTGTATGCAGAAAATTATAAGACACTGATGAAAGAAATTAAAGATGATACAAATAGATGGAGAGATGTACCATGTTCTTGGATTGGAAGAATCAACATTGTGAAAATGACTCTACTACCCAAAGCAATCTACAGATTCAATGCAATCCCTATCAAACTACCACTGGCAGTTTTCACAGAACTAGAGCAAAAAATTTTGCAATTTGTATGGAAACACAAAAGACCCCGAATAGCCAAAGCAATCTTGAGAACGAAAAATGGAGCTGGAGGAATCAGGCTCCCTGACTTCAGACTATACTACAAAGCTACAGTAATCAAGACAGTATGGTACTGGCACAAAGACAGAAAGATAGATCAATGGAACAGGATAGAAAGCCCAGAGATAAACCCACGGACATATGGTCACCTTATCTTTGATAAAGGAGGCAGGAATGTACAGTGGAGAAAGGACAGTCTCTTCAATAAGTGGTGCTGGGAAAACTGGATAGGGACATGTAAAAGTATGAGATTAGATCACTCCCTAACACCATACACAAAAATAAGCTCAAAATGGATTAAAGACCTAAATGTAAGGCCAGACACTATCAAACTCTTAGAGGAAAACATAGGCAGAACACTCTATGACATAAATCACAGCAAGATCCTTTTTGACCCACCTCCTAGAGAAATGGAAATAAAGACAAAAATAAACACATGGGACCTAATGAAACTTCAAAGCTTTTGCACAGCAAAGGAAACCATAAACAAGACCAAAAGACAACCCTCAGAATGGGAGAAAATATTTGTAAATGAAACAACTGACAAAGGATTAATCTCCAAAATTTACAAGCAGCTCATGCAGCTCAATAACAAAAAAACAAACAACCCAATCCAAAAATGGGCAGAAGACCTAAATAGACATTTCTCCACAGAAGATATACAGACAGCCAACAAACACATGAAAGGATGCTCAACATCTTTGCTCATTAGAGAAATGCAAATCAAAACTACAATGAGATATCATCTCACACCAGTCAGAATGGCCATCATCAAAAAATCTACAAACAATAAATTCTGGAGAGGGTGTGGAAAAAAAGGAACACTCTTGCACTGCTGGTGGGAATGTGAATTGGTACAGCCACTATGGAGAACGGTATGGAGGTTCCTTAAAAAACTACAAATAGAACTACCATATGACCCAGCAATCCCACTACTGGGCATATACCCTGAGAAAACCATAATTCAAAAAGAGACATGTACCAAAATGTTCATAGCAGCCCTATTTACAATAGCCCGGAGATGGAAACAACCTAAGTGTCCATCATCGGATGAATGGGTAAAGAAGATGTGGCACATATATACAATGGAATATTACTCAGCCATAAAAAGAAACGAAATTGAGCTATTTGTAATGAGGTGGATGGACCTAGAGTCTGTCATACTGAGTGAAGTAAGTCAGAAAGAGAAAGACAAATACTCTATGCTGACACATATATATGGAATTTAAGGGAAAAAAATGTCATGAAGAACATAGGGGTAAGACAGGAATACAGACACAGTCCTACTAGAGAATGGACTTGAGGATATGGGGAGGGGGAAGGGTAAGCTGTGACAAAGTGAAAGAGCGGCATGGACATATATACACTACCAAACGTAAGGTAGATAGCTAGTGGGAAGCAGCCGCATAGCACAGGGAGATCAGCTCGGTGCTTTGTGACCGACTGGAGGGGTGGGATAGGGAGGGTGGGAGGGAGACGCAAAAGGGAGGGGATATGGGAACATATGTATATGTATAACTGATTAAATTTGTTATAAAGCAATAAATAAATAAATAAATAAATAAAAAGAACTGTTTTCTCCAATCAGCTTTATTGGTAATGAAGGCAACATTTTGGTCTCCATCTCTTTCAAATGGTTATAATTTCAGAAGTGGAAATTGGGTGTTATTTATTGGCCTCCTCAAAACCCAGCAATCTGGAATACTGAACACCTGGGCCAACTTAAACTCCAACTATCTGGAATATCTAACACTTGGATCAAGAGAATTAGAATAGACAAGAGGAAAGATGGGTATTGGGCCAACAGGAATTAGAAAAACAGAAACAAGAAATATATAATTCCACAAATATGTATAAAATAGATAACTAATAACTTGCTGTATAAAAAATAAAATTCAAAAAAATATAAAAGAAATGTGTAAGTCAAGGTTGCTCTTGGAACCATTTTGTTTTCTTGAGCAGTATGGGACATATGGGACAGTGACTCTCAAGCTTTGGACCCTTCAGTGGTGCCGGGGGAGCTTGTTAAAATCACAGATGCATAGGGCCTGGGACTTGCATATGGAAGCTCTTGGGTGGGTCTCCTGCAGCTGTATGTTTAACCAGCCTAGGAGGTGGTTAGCACTCCAAAGTTTGAAAACCTCTGCTTCAGAGTATATCAGATCCCAAATCATTGTACTCAGAAGCAAAACGAAGTTTTCAAAACATTTCTAATCATACTGGAAGCAGGTGGGCAGTTTTCTGCAGAAAGCAAGAGACACAAGTGAGAAGCATATGAGAAATCAGTAGGACTGGAGAGAGATTGGTGATGGTGGGGAGGAAGAAAGGTGATGGGAGTATACTGACAAGAAGGTTGGGCAGGGCACACCAGCTGGGAGGAAGTGGGGGAACAGTTTAGGCTGGATAGGCTGAGTAAGCACTTCACAGCTGGAGTCACAGAGCGACTGGAGCCCAAGGACATGGAATGTAAACAGTTTTCTTGGGAACCTGAATGGGTGACACACAGAGGCATGGGAAAGAGCCTTGCTTTCAGAGTTCTTGTTCCATCCAGGCTTCTGGCCAAGCCTTGAGTCACCATCCTCTGGAATCCTGTTTCCACTGGGAACTGGCACAAAGAGAGGAATACCCCCTTTCCTCTACCTTTATAGAAACATCGCAGAATCAGTGATGGGCTTTGCAGAATGCCTCCAGTGGTGCATGCACTTAAAGCTCTCTGTGGATGAGGTAACATTCAAAAATGCTTTGTAAAGCATGAAGCGCTAAACAAAGGTCAGCCTTATTACTCCAGTTCTCTTGGGTGTCTTCTTTCCAGAGTCCTCCCACTTTGAGATAGTGCTCCTATGACCCTGGGTGGCCCTGCTCAGATCCTTCTCACGGGCTGGCATTGTGTTGGTTAACCGTTTGTAAGTCCTCAGCTATGTATGTTGAAGTCATGAACGTGAAGTAGCAGGTGTTTTTCGGGTTTTTTTCTTTTTAAAAATCAGTGCGCAGCCTTTTCACCCTCCCCACCCACTTCTTCCGAGTCAGTGTTCAGGAACCCTCTTCTCACAGATACTTCTGCTTGATAGCCCACAGAAGCTGTCCTATGCTGCAAGAAACAATATGGGTATTGCAAACAAATACATCTCCATGAAGACTACTGCTCATAATGGAAACAGGACTTCTATTAAAGGTGACTGATCTATCATTTTCCAAACTATCCTATGTTGTCTCTGCAAAGTATGAGAGAGTTTGTGAAAAAAGCTCTGTTGTCTTCCAGGAAGTCAAGTTGAAAAGTTTAGGGATGAACATAAACATCCTGTGTTTCACTTATGGATCATGAATTTAAGGCAACCATTCTCAAACAGGTGTTTATCTTCATCCTGAACTCATGCATTCATTCCCTTGACCAGTACTTTTTTTTTTTTTTTTTTTTTGCGGTACGCGGGCCTCTCACTGTCGCGGCCTCTCCCGCTGCAGAGCACAGGCTCCGGACGCTCAGGCTCAGCGGCCATGACTCACAGGCCCAGCTGCTCCGCGGCATGTGGGATCTTCCCGGACCAGGGCACGAACCCGTGTCCCCTGCATCGGCAGGCAGACTCTTAAGCACTGCGCCACCAGGGAAGCCCTTGACTAGTACTTTTTGAGAGCTCTCATGTTGTAGGCCTTGAGCTAGGCCCCAGGGATCGAGGGGTGCCCAAGATGGAAGAGATCCATGGCTCTCAGGAGCTCAGGTATAAATGTCTTAAGATACTACCTGCAGGGTAAACAGTACTTATGCATCTGCTATTATAGGACCAAAGTAGTGAAACTGAAAAATTTGTGGGTAGGGGGTGGGGAAGGAACAGGAGGCACTAAATATTATTCTGGGGAGTAAGATTTGCATAGATCAGGATTCCTCTAATTTCTTCAACACAGTGTTCTTGGGCCCTCTTTCTTATATTATAATGCAAAGGCACTTGGAGTTTGAGTCCTGAAAGGAGCAAAGCCTGGAAAAAAATTAATGGCCAAGAATGAGGCCTGATGAAGAGCCAAAAAAAGATTAACTAGCTAAGAGTTCTGCCTAGCACTGTTCAGTTTAGTGAAGCTATTTGGTCACTCTTATTTATTCCATACCATGGACCAGAAACTTTTGAATTTTGAGTGTATAATTCTTTTTTTTCTTTTTCTTTTTTTAAATTATTTTTTCTTTTTTTTCCCCTTTAGTTGTATGATATCATTCTTGGTCAGCATGTAAAGAGCATTGAACACCTTTTAGATTAGACTTTTGAAATTAGTGAATTGGATTATTTTATGTTTTGAATAGGTAACACATTCATACAGTTTGAAATCCAAAAGGTACAAGAGTATAAAGTAAAAAGTCTGTTTTACCTCTATTCTTCAGCTGTCTAACACCCCTGCCTTGAAGGAATTAGTTTTGTGGTTATCTTTATTTTAACCATATTTTATGGGTATAGTAAGTAGGATTCTTAACCAGCTTTCTAACCTGAGAATAAACACTACATCTCAGCCATGTGGCAACATGTCCTTCTAGAATATAGCCTGTTCTACAGGACTTACATGAATCAGAAGTTTGGATTTTATTTTCCAGATGCGTATAGTGTGAGTTGTTCTCAAGGAGGAAAAGAATGGGAAAAGACATTAAAAATTATGTATTTATCTAAGAGAATTTCATGCCATCAAACGAATCTCTGCCAAACAAGGTTATCCTGTCAAATTTTAAAAATCTGGTTTCCTAAAGAAAACTATACCTGGTTCTTATCAAGATTATGAAAATAATACTTTCTAAGTACTTAATATATATTGAAACTTCACAACAAGAACATGAAGTACACTTTATAGGTGAAAAAAACGAAGGTCAGACAAGTTAAGCAAATTCTAAGTTTTCAAATCTAGGCAGGGCTTCGGGGCCCTCACTCTTAATCTGCAGGATACTCACTATCTATTCCAATAGAGAATAGCCAAAAGAAGGCACACAGCAACAATTTTTGTTGTTTATTCAAAATCTTTTGTTCTCAAATTTTAGGATCTATCAAAATTACCCATGATGTTTACATGCAGAGTCCCAGGCCTCAGCAATGAACTAGAAAATTAGAATCTCTGGGAAGGGCTCCAGGAATGCTTATTTTAACCAGCATTGCAGGTGATTGTAAGCATGGTGGCTTGTAAGCATACTGTGATAAATATACCTGTGGCAGTTTGTGTTTTTCGAAGTTGGTCACAACCATATCTTGTATCACACATACCCAGCTAGTTTCCAGAATCTTGGGCTCTTCTTTCAAGAGAGGGGGTCCATGTCCCCTACTTTTCAAACTGGGTGGGCTTTTGTGAAGAGTCAACCAACAGATTATGGTGGGAGTGATGCTACGTGACTTCCAAGGTTGGGTCGAAAAAGGTGACTCAGCTTCCACTTTTGCCTGCTAGAACACTCGTTCTTGGAACCCAGCCACCATGCAGTGAGGAAGCCCAAGTTGCTCCAGGGAGAGGCCCACTTGGAGAGGAACTAACAGTCTGTACCAACTTGCCTGCTATATGAGCCATCCTAGAAGTGGTTCTGGTCCCAGTCAAGCTGCCCAGGCTGACACAGCATGGAGCAGCGATGTGCCTTTCCTGCCAAGCCCTGCCTAAACTGCAGATTCAAGAGCTAAACAAATGATTATTGTTCTTTTAAGCACTAAATTGGAGCTGAATTGTTATGCAAGAGCTAACTGGACTCGTACCCTTCTAACCCCGTATTCACTCTGCCTTTCTTCCTATCAGGGTGGGTTCTGGACCCTCTCTAAAATATTCTGGAAGTATCTTTCTCCAATGTCATTTACTTTCCCAGATTCTTCTAAATACAGAACCACTCGTTTCAGACTTTTGGTTATTTGAAGTTCTCATTATTGCCTCTGAGGCTTGGTTTCTCATCTAAAAAGCAACAGTAATAAGAAAGCCTACCTTATATACTTTATCATTAAATGAGATAATCCATGTAATCATTTAGCATCGTGCTAATGATAATGTTTTCTCTTATTACTCTTACTAGGTTTCTTGCATTCATATTCTCCATTTCTTTAATGCACTTTTTTTTTTTTTCTCTTATAGCTCAATGCCATTTCACAGTCTTTTTTCTAGGCCTGGCATGCTCCCCCCACCAGGTCAGTTAGATTCTTACTCATCCTTTAGGATGCCACTTTTCATTTGAGAAGCCTTCTCTGACTTCTCAAGCAATTAATGCCTCTCGTGCTCAAATAGCACCTTGGAGGACTCTCTATTATGGCCCTTAACACACTGGATTGTAATTATTGTTCACTAGTCTCTCTTCTCCGCTGTACTCTAAGTTCCTGGAAGGCAGGGTCAGCTTCTTTTTTGTTTTGAGTTTTGGCCACCTGGCGCGGACTGCGGGATCTTAATGCCCCGACCAGCGACTGGACCCGGCCGCAGCAATCAAAGCCCCGAGACCTAACTACTTGACCGCCAGGGAATTCCCTAGGGTCAGCCTCTTTGTATTCTCATCCACTAACACAGCATCTGGCACATCTTTATTCACCAACTACTGTCTGTGCTACTGTGCTAGGAAACACGGTGGCTAAGGAGTTAAGGGGTCCACGTTTTGGCAGACCTGCGTGGGAAGCAAACAGCTCCATTTCCCTCATAACCTTGGAAAAAGTGAATGTCTCCGAGCCTCATTTGTAAAGTGGAGGAAGCACTTTAAGATTGTTCTGACGATAAAGTAAAATAATTCTCGCAAAAAGCCCATTACAGAGCAAGCAATCAATCATCAGGATGTTAGGAAATGCTTCCCCAACAATCCCATTTCCGGGCACCCTCACTCTAATCCTCCTTTAGGGCCCCGCACTCTAAAGGTAATCCCTCTTTTAGGGATTACACTGGGATCTCTAATCCTCTCCTGGGTCATTCCTCCAGCTCTCCAATCCGCGAGTCAACCACGAGGGCCAGGCGTTCAGAGGCCATTCTTCTTCCCCGCCCCCAACTCTCTCCAAACCCTTTAAGCTTTCCCGGGTCTAAGGGGTGTGTCAAAGACACCCGATTTATGCGAAATTGAAACCTCAAAATTCTGGCTAGGCTTTTCCTAGATAACTTTCGAGACCCACAGTTGGGAGCTTTGCTACTGACTTTTGGTCTTCCCCTACTTGTGAGGAAGGAGCTCGCGCATCAACTTGACCTCAGTCGTTCGGCCAGCGCCAGCCCCGACCGCGCGCCCTGCAGTAGCGTTGAATGAACGAACGAACGAACGAATGAATGAATGGGCTACGTCTGCGGCCGGGCCTCTGTTTCGTCGCCCATTGGCGCGGGCGTGGCCGCGGATAAGAGGCCTGCTGGTCGCAGACCACTCAGTCCCACCAGCGCGCAGCAGAACCGGCCACTTGCGACGGGGATCTGCGCTGCTCCGCACCGTTCCGCACCGCCTCTCCCAAGTCCCTGCCCCGCCGCGGCGCGTCACTTCCGCCACCCCCAGGCCGCAGCTGGGGCGGGGAGCGCGGGGGAGGGGGCCAGGATCGAGGGAAGCCCGCCCGCGCCCTAGCAGGGACTACATTTCCCGGGGGGCCTCGGCGCGGCGGCGGCGGGCGCGGCAACGTTCCCCGGAAGTGGAGCCCGGGACTTCCACTCGTGCGTGAGGCGAGCGGAGCCGGAGACGAGACCAGAGGCCGAACTCGGGATCTGACAAGATGGCCGGGCTGCCCCGCAGGATTATCAAGGTAACAGCCCGGGCTCGCCTCCGGCTACCCGCTCTGCTCTTGCCCTCTCGGCGGACCGGGCGGAGCGGCCCCTCGCTTCCTCCGGCCTGCGGCCCGCGCTGGGAGGCCCGAGGCATCGCGGAGAGGGTCTGGCCGCGGCGGCGAGGGAAGTCGGGCGCTGGGGAGGGGGCGCCGGGGAGACTTCCGGCCGCAGTGGGGCAGCCCGGCAGCGGGGATTGGGGGCTCCCAGGCGGTCGGCCCGCGAGCGGGGAAGGCCTGGCCCGCGCCCTGGCGGAGGGTGGGGCCGTGGGCTTGCGGGGCTCTGGTCTTGGGAGCGGGCCTCCGCGGCCTCTCAGACCACCCCCGAGCGGAGGCCGCGGGCGCGCGGGAATCGCGGCGGGGCCCGGACTCTAGGCGGGGGTTGTGGCCCGACACGGCCCCTCGGCCTCGGATCCGTGTCTCGGCCCGGGCGGGAGCGCAGGGGTGCGGCAGCTGCAGGTTCAGAATGAATGAACCGGGAGGGTGAGGCCGGGCGGGGCCCTGTGCCACGGGAGGCGGCTCCGGGAGCGCCGCGCGTCCTGCAGCCGCCGGCACATGCTCAGCCCTTGCTGCAGGGGTTCGGGGGACGTGGGGGCTCCGCGCCCCGCCGCCCTCGCTTCCGCGATCTCCTCCTCTTTTTAAAATGCGTTTCCGTTCGTTATCTCCGCGAAGTAAGTTTACTCTAGTTGGCAAACTCTTTTAGGACTGTTTCTGTTTAGAGGAAATAGTTCTAACAGGAGACCGAGCGGGGATTGGGGGAGGGGGTGCAGTACAGGTACGGGAGACCTTGTGAAACCTTTTGCCTCTCGATTTTGTGCGCTTTAAATTATCAATACCATTTTTCAGCTCTTCATGAATATGGACAAGTACCAGTGGAACCATGAAAAATTCATCTTGGTTTTGTAAACTCTTTACATAAATATCAAGTCCTCAGACGTGAAATGTTTCTTGCAGTCCACGAAGACAAAACCTTTAGGGCTTTTTTGTCAGTTTTAGTGAAGGAAATTAGTTGAACCTCTGTGTTGCTCAGTATGCGAGTTAAAGTGTGTGAATTGCAGCATCATTTTGTTTGCTGTAACTCTGAACGTGTATTTAACCTAGTTTGCCCTTAAAGTTTGGGGGGAGATGCATGCTAAGTGATTGAAGGATGGTGTATTGTGTAGTGCGATTGCAATGAAATATATCTGAGATAGGGGTGTCTCTGACCTAAAGGTGCTTAATTTAGAGAAATAAGACGTGTTTTGTAAAGTAGCAAGTTTTAGCAAGGAGAGAAGTAGAACAGATTGTCATTGTGCGCTGGAGTCTAATGATGTGAACCTTCATAGTGTTGTGTAAAACAAAACCTTCATTTGTTGTGTTAAAGATTTGTCTTCTACTGCGTCCAAGGCAGTTTAATGGCTGTGTTGGAGGGTACTTAACAATGTGGTTGTAATACGATCACATGGCCCCAGTGGTCATGTTTATTGAGGCCCCACTTGAAAATGAGGGGTGGAAGATAGAGCTATACATCAGATATCCTTGGATTTTTATTTACTGTTATTCAGGTTATCGACTAAGTACCTAGTACACATTGACATTCAAGATAATTCTCCAAAATACATAATGAATTAAAGATTGTACATATATTTTTCCATTTTTGCTTAATGCTGGAGATATTCTGCAATAATATGAAAGTCTTAGATGGAAAAATAAATTCTGTGGGACCTTGTATATAAACTTACAGATATGACTTGAAGCAATAAGTTGAAGTCCTCATAATTCAGTTCATTTGGCACAGAATAATTTAGTTTACATCAGGCTTTTGCATTTTGCTATTTAAAACCAGACAGTGATAACTCTTAATTTTACAGTCTTGTTGATAACATCTCTCTAATGAAAGGTCCCTTGATTTGGGTATTATCTTGTAAGAGTTCGGTGGTTTTACTTTAATGCCATTTATAGCATTTTTTCCTAGTGCCCATGCTTATATTATATAGGCTTTTCCATAATCTGTGAAAATGTTTATTTTTTTATCAGAATTAAAAAAAAGAAGCTTGTCTCTTCTCTGTCAACTACAACACAAGGTTCTGTGTGGACTATAATAGTGGTGGCAGTGGAATATAATGGGGTAGCACTACTGTTCTGAATGATGGGAATGTACCATCTCTCATTGGACAGTGTGATGCTTTCTACCTCAAAATGAGCATTATTTACATTTGCAAAATTCTTCAACCACTTGGTACCTGCAGAAGTCTTGTGAAGTAGACAATACATTATATAGGCTAGAAACCCATTCAAAGGACTTTCCTAGGGTCTTAAAACTGGCAGGAGGCAGAACTTGATCTTGACCCAGTGTGACCTTCCCCTGCCTCTTGTTATTATGAAATGACGTAATATATGTCAAAGTACCTTAACAACTGTAACCATACATATAAAGATGATTTTTTGAATTACTGTTCACCCAGTTGCTATCCCACTCAGATTCCCATTTCTAATCCAGTAGCAAATTCTTTGGGCTCTATTTTTCAAATTATATCCTGAATCAGACACATTTCCCTCTCTCTCTGAAACCACTGTTCAGTTCCATCATTTGTTACCTGGCGTACTGTATTGATCTCCTTTTAAACAGCAGCTAGTGTTACTTTTAAAAACATAGATCTTGTTACTTCCCTGCTCAGAACTCCACAGAGGTTCTGCAGCACACTGAAAATCTTGACTTTTTTCCCTCCTAGCTACAAGGCCCTCCATCCATCTGGGATCTGCCTACCTCTGAGATCATCTCCCACACTTCTCCCCTTGGGTCACTCCATTGCAGCCACACTGTTGCTCTGCTGTACCCTGAACAATAAGAGGCTACACATGTTCCAGTCACAGGGCTTTCCTCCTGTTTATTGCGTTGCTTGCTTTGTCATAATGTTCAGTTCTTGGCTCACATGTCATATTCTCAGAGAGGTTTACCTTAACTGTCCTAAAACACAGTCCTCCCTCCTCCCCATGGTTGCTCTTTAGCCCCTATTTCGTCTCTTCTGTATAGCACATATCATTACTCAAAGTTATATTATTTACTGTTTATCTCTACTCCCACTAAAGCTCCATGAAAGCAGGAATTCTTGGATGACTTGGGCATTGCTCAAATGCCTAGAACACATAATCTGCAAATCTAATGTCTCGGCCCTGAAATACTGATTGAATGAATGAATGAGCTTCAGTCTCTTTGAAAGAAAGTTTCAGGAGAGTTATTCTATATAATTTGACATTGTTACTGCTCAGTAGATTCTATCTGAATCTGTGCCTGAGCTAAAAGTTTCTAATTCTACCCATAAATTCGTTACAAACAAAACAAATCAATCTTTTATTTTGTTGACTAGGAAATACATAGAGCACCTTTGAAAGGTTCTAAAGGGTACATAGAGGAAAATTAAGACTCATCTGTCCTTCAGCATTCCAGTTTCCCTCCCCAGACAGCCACAACTTTTATTGTATATTATTCCCCAAAGACCAGAGAGACTTAGTGCATATATGTCAGGCCTATTCCCCTCCTCCCCAAGTAAATGCTGTACTTGATTCCTCCCCTTGCCCCCACCTATGTCTTCGAGGTGACTAATTTTCTAAAGAGCTGTTTTGTGGAACCTTGTGATTAGGCCTTAATTTAACTAATTGCATATTGATAACTATTAGATTGTTCCCCATATTTTGCTATACAAACAGTGCTGTAATGAATGGTTTTATATATAGTGATATTTTGCACATGTATGAGTTATACTGAATCTTGACAGTTACGTGTTTAGCTAGAATTATAGGATTTTTTTTTCTCTTTTTTCCTGGGCAAAACCTCTTTTAGTTTCTAAAAGTGACAGAGCAATTAAAGCTTAAAGTCACATAAGTTGAAAGCCACCTAAAATAAGAGATCCTCCTTAATCTGTCTGTCATAAAGAACCGGAGTATTTTGCGAACAAATAAATGAAATCTGTAGTTGTGGCTTGGTCAAAAACAGATTTATTTCAGCTTTACATGTTACACTGACAAAATGACATTCCTTTAATTTTCTTCTCAAAATTAATCATGAAGTCAATAAAATATAGGCTTAGGAAACAGTTAACTTACTCAAGCAGTTGACTTATTTGATTAAAACCTAGCAAACCAACCTTCTGAAATTAGAATTTCGCCAGTCTTCCCTACAATTTATTTTCTGTTTGGTGAGGTTTAGTTTCAAACTCTTAAAAACCTGTTATGAGCTGACCGAGTCTTGAGTTCTGTTTTTTACTTTAATAATTTTTATTTAACAAAATACAGATTTTTAAAATTATAGTTTATAATAAATTTATTTTATTTATTTATCTTTGGCTGCGTTGGGTCTTTGTTGCTGCACTCAGGCTCCCTCTAGTTGTGGTGAGCGGGGGCTACTCTTTGTTGCGGTGCGCAGGCTTCTCATTGTGGTGGCTTCTCTTGTTGCAGAGCACGGGCTATAGGCGTGCGGGCTTCAGTAGTTGTGGTGCATGGGCTTAATTGCTCCGCGGCATGTGGGATCTTCCTGGACCAGGGCTTGAACCCGTGTTCCCTGCGTTGGCAGGAGGATTCTTAACCACTGTGCCACCAGGGAAGTCCCTTTTATCACCATTTAAAAGCCACTCATTTGATATGTATTTTAGTACATAAGTAAGAAAAGCAATTCAGAAAACTGACCCTGTTTTTAAGCCCTGAGAATCTTTGGCTCATAATGTTTTTTCCCATTAAAAAAAAAAAGGCATGAAAACTTACCATGATGAAGATGGACTTGTTATAAATCGTAATTAAAACATTCTTAGGAAGCAGATAAACTCATATAGTAAAAACTTGAGTAGAAACAGTGTAGTTTTTAGCTCTTTTGGTTGTTGTCCCAATTTAATAATTTTCTGACCTTCCTCCTAGTACAATAAACCGTATTTGCATATGACTTCTGGGGATTCAGATTCTTGACAAGCATATTTGTGAATCCCCTTGGTCTCCACGGATTCCAGGTTAAGAATCCCTGAACTACTTTTGGTAGTGATTAAACTTTCAGGCTATATGGATATTGTTTAATATACTACCTAATGTTTTGATTATGGAATGTAGGCATAACTGAAAATCGAGTCGAGTGTTGTTTTTTAAGCACTTCTTTGTCAAGCACTTTCTTCAGTCCAGATTGATCAGCTCTCACACAATAGAAATTGACATTTGTCCAATTATTAAGTACTTCCTGAGTATCCAGCATGCTAAATAATGATATCAGGAATATTATGCATTTGCTTTGTAGAAATTGAGTTTTTTCCCACACTTGTGATGACTTACAGCCATATACAGTAGAGAACACTCTCCTTTTCCTTCTCTGATGAGGAGACTGTAGGCCAAAGAAATTGGATGACTAAGATTCCTGGCCTGCAAGTCAGTATCTTTGCTTTTTTCCCTATGCTGTATCTAGTGTTTTGGTTTACCTGTGTGTAAATGGATTTAAGAAGAAAATAACTTACGCACCTCGGATTCAAGTAGTATGGATTCTGAACATACATTTGAATGTGCTATCATGAACATTGATGCATAAGCACTGTGGAAATAAATAGCAGAACCAAGGAAATGAGGATGGCATGCAGCAGGAGCTTTGGACATTATGGTTGTAGTCATCACAGTTCTGATGTGGGTGTCTAATTACTATATTATATAATTTTACTTTCTAAAAACGAAATAGATCTGAAAGGCATAATATATGTAGCAATGTTACCTCAAGAAATAATTCTTTTTTTTCCTATATGGAAGAAATGTAATGTATGAAGGACATCAGCATGGATATACAAATTAGGAGATGAATAATAGGGAATCAGTTAACTTCAGCTAAAATCTTAGCAACTTTTAAAAATGTTTCCCAAGTTTTTTTTATTTTAAATATTAAGTAGTCATCTTCAATTTGTAGATTAAATAGGATGTGGGATCACCATAGTCTGAGAGTGAGATCTGTGGCCCTGGCATCTCTGGTGACAGAGACCATTAATGTGTGATTGGAAGAAATGGGTAGGTAACTGGTTAAGAGCCCTCAGAGAATCAACAGAAAGCATTCTTTATTATCCATTTTTCCAAGAGCTACACCACACTATTCAGGGCATTGTGTGTTTGTTAAAATCCTGGATGTAGCTATTCTAAAATCCCCTAGGGATACTTAGGCATAGAAATTTTTATAGTTCTGAGTTGGCCTGTAACTCAGATGTTTTGGAATAATTAGGATTAGGCTATAATTCGAAGTACTTCTAGGCATTGGTTTCAGAATCTAATGTTGACATATTTTGCTTTTTTTTTTTTTAATTGGCTCTTTCCTCTTCATATTTTCAAACTCCTTTAGTTTTCAATGCCATCACAATATGTCACTGTCAGAGGTTTGGTCTGTTGTGGGCAAATCAGTTTTTATTTTTAAAGTCTTTACAATCCAGTGACTGAAGGCACTGTAGTGGAGAAAATACTAGAAAGAAATCTAACAAATGTTATCTTTGTGTCTTGAGACTCTGGGTGCTTTTTATTTCTTTAGAGCTTTCTAAGATTTCTTTATAGTTTATACTAAGGAAAAGTGTTATTGCTGTAAAGTCACTGTGTTTTTAGTGACCTTTAAGGACCATTGGGATTACCATCCCCTTTACCCCCTTATTGTGGAGCAGGGGCAAAAGTGGCTTTAGTAAGCTAGTAAGAGCCCAAGGCCAAATTTCAATCTTCGATAACATTGCGATTTGTTTGCCTTTTTATTATCCATTCATAAAACATGTTTCAGTTCAATTAAATGGACATTTATTGAATGCATAGTATGTATTCACTAAGCCAGTAAAAAAGATAGGCATCCCTGTCTGGTGAAAAATAGAGCTGTGAAACAAGAAATTACAGTGAGGTGTGTTATAAAAGAAGGAATATCTGGGATTTACCATAGTCTGAGGAAAGGTATCAATATCTGTTGAGTGTTTTTAAACTTGAAGAGCAGGGGGGAGAGTGGACGCAGGGAATAGTAGATATGAAAGCTGGAAGGAGAGGGAGAGAGAGAGGGAGAGAGGGAGAGAGGAAGAGAAAGAGAGCATGACTGCATTATATATTCCAGAGATCCATGATGTGTGGTGGGTAGTGTCTTATTGTAGTTTAATTACAGGCTTTTGCATGAATCCTGTTTAGTAATATAGTTTACCTTAAGATGGACTGCCTTTCTGGGGTGGCATATTCCTCTCCTGCTCTCCTGGGTCCCTGGATTTGGGGAAGTTTGGGATTCCAGTGAGAAGGAACTAAAGAGCAGGTGGAAAATACATTTGAGGTATCACTGCATCAGACCATAACCACTCTAATGTGAGTTTTAAACAAGATGTTTTTCATTCAGTAAGCCTAAAGATAGAATTATCTTACACTTGTTTATATATTAATTTGAATTTTGTGTTTTCCACTAAGCGGAGGGTATTTGTACCTACTTAATTTCCTCACTTGTATTTAGAGAGAATAAGGAAAAGTGCTTTCCAGTAAAATTCCCCATACATTTGCACTGCAGTTCTTGCTTTGGCTTTTTTAAAAAAGTCATTTCTTTTCACAGTTGGAGGCACAGTGATTTACAGCTATAAAGCTTGAAGTTTCTTACCTTTAGCTGTAAAAGAGCTATTCCCATTAAGTAAATTTTTTTTCCCCCTGAATGAAGTACTCTGTCTACCCCGTCTTTATTGTTGTGGTTCAGATAAGGGTTAACTTAAACTAAAAGTGCTGCAACCTCCGTTCAGGTTCCTGCCACTGACTGTGATTAGAGGTCAGTGAACACTTGGCCAAACCTTGCCTATTTCTTATCAGAATCTTCCCTTAGTTTAATTGGGCGGGCTGCCGATGTCTTGAGTGGTAGGAAGTAGAAGATATTTTCTGTGAATACTGGTCTATAATCTGAGCAGTTAGTTGATGGTAGTGCATCAGAATTATCTGGGTGTTTATAAATTTAACAGTTGCCAGCCCCAGAATGTTTTTTTTGTTACGTTTTGTCTTAAGAGCTCCAGATGATTTTAGTGTGCACCTTGCAGAAACAATGGCCTAGTATATGTTTGGCTTCAATGCAAAGTTGGCTAGAATGTGGTAGAACTAAAATCATACATAAAGCCAGTAGTTTCTCATATATAGAAAACAAAAGCATCAGTGGGAGCACCGAAGATGTGACATTCCGGATGGGGAAACCCTCCAAGTTTGGTTTAGGGAAAGAGGTTTTTAGGGGGGTGACATTTGAGCTGAATTTTGAAAGATAAGTATAAAAGCGGGGTGGGGGGAGAAGAATATCATTCCAGGTTAGACATATCAAACTCTAGGAGGATATTTGAGCAGTGCTAAAACTGTAACATGAGTCAGCACTTCTTCGCTTGGACCACAGACACTTCAAATGCAGTCTTTTAATTTGAAAGTTTTTTTCCTTTAGAAGTGTAATTCATGGATATATAGTCATTAGTAAAAAGTCAATATACAGACTGTTACAAACTAAAAATAATCAAGCAGTACAGATGATTTCCCCTTCACTTTCTTTTGTTATTCCAGTCTCTACTTCATAGAAAAAATGCTAAAATCTTACTGAATATGAAAGGAAAACCAAAATGCTTCATTTTTTTTGAGATACAAATCACGTATAAAATTCACCTTTTCAAATGTACAGTTTAGTGGTTTTAACATTCACAAAGTTGTGAAACTATCACCGCTTTCTTTTTTTTTTTTTTTTTTTTTTTTTTTTCCTTTTTGCGGTATGCGGGCCTCTCACTGTTGTGGCCTCTCCCGTTGCGGAGCACAGGCTCTGGACGCGCAGGCTCAGCGGCCATGGCTCACGGGCCCAGCCGCTCCGCGGCATATGGGATCCTCCCAGATCGGGCCACGAACCCGTATCCCCTGCATCGGCAGGCGGACTCTCAACCACTGCGCCACCAGGGAGGCCCTATCACCGCTTTCTAATTCCAGAACTTCATCGTCCGAAGAAGAAACCCTCTACCCTTTAGCAGTCCCTCTCTGTCCCTACTCCCTCAGCCCCTGGCACCCGTGCAGCTACTTTCTCTATGGATTCACCTATTCTGGACATTTCATATAAATGGAATCATACAATACAGCTTTTGGTGTCTGACTTCTTTCACTTAGCATGTTTTCAAGTTCATCCATATTGTAGTATGTATCAGTACTTCATTCCTTTTTAAAATTTTTTTAGCTGAAATTTCTCTTATACTTTTAAGAAATTACAATGCTGAATGAAGCAAAGCAGAAGTTTTAGCAGGTAAATCTGTATTGGTTCCCATAAAACTAATCACATTTGCAAGCTGCATTGCTTTCTAATGTTTAAGAAGTATCCTTTAGCCTTGTGAACCATTATTATTATTTTTTAAATTGTCAGCAGCCAGTAAATTTTTATCGTTAAAGATTGGATTTGGGGAATTCTTTGGCAGTCCAGTGGGTACTTTCACCACCTGGCCTGGGTTCAGTCATTCGTCAGGGAATTAAGATCTCACAAGCTGCACAGCACGGCCAAAAAAAAAAAAAAAGATTGGTTTTGATTGCTGGAGAATGAAAAACTTGAGCCAATTCTGGTGAATAATGGGTAGGAACAGCATTGACTTTTATTTTTGTCTTAAGTAGTAAGAAACTTTGTGACCTTGGCCAACTCACTTTTCCTGGGCCTCCATTATTTCTAGTTCCTTTTAAAAAACTTCTCGTTGAGACAAAGCCATGATCATTTAATCCTGGAACTGACTTTCCTTTTTGGCTTTTAAATTGGACTTTAAGCAATTCTCAAAAAAAAAAAAACAACAACAACAACAACAAACACAACCCAGGACAAATGCTGAGTAGTAGCAGTATTCTGAAATTTTGAATAGCTTTCCAGTACAGCTAATATGAAGGCCTGTATCCTATCTGCTATGATAGTTTTTTTTAATTAATTAATTATTTTTTTTTTTTTTTGCGTTACGCAGGCCTCTCACTGTTGTGGCCTCTCCCGTTGCGGAGCACAGGCTCCAGCTGCGCAGGCTCAGCGGCCATGGCTCATGGGCCCAGCCGCTCCGTGGCATGTGGGATCTTCCCAGACCGGGGCACGAACCCGTGTCCCCTGCATCGGCAGGCGGACTCTCAACCACTGCGCCACCAGGGAAGCCCTATGATAGTTTTAAAGCCTTTAAATGTTCATGTTCTCCTGGGGTTCAGACCTTGGACCTTTTCTCATTGTATATTCTCCTGAACACATTTATTCATTTTCTTGGCTGCAGTCAGCATTGATCAATGATTCCAAAATCTAGTGGTGAGTTTCAGGTCTCTCCAGGTGCCTACTTTTTATCTCCACTTAGATGTCTTGCAGACATTTTAAAATCAACTTTATTTTACAGTGGACTGTATTCATTTTGCTGTCTCCCCCTCCCATGCATTAGTACCTCTGGTGTTTCTTTTCTTTATTCATTAACATTACCCAGTTGCCTACAATTTACTTCTGTTTCCTCTTCTCTCCTCCCCGCTCTTCTCTCTTAGACATTCAATCATAAGCCGACCGAACCTTAGAAATGCCTGTCCTTCTAACCCATTCCTGTCTCCCATCCTCTCAGACTCTTACCCTCTTCTGCACGTTTTTGCAGTAATCGGAGAACAAATCTGTCTTCACTCTCACACATACACACACACACGTGCTGTTTCCTCTCTTTCTCTCTTCATTTTCCACATTGCCACATTATTCTAAAAACACCCAATGTGATCATGTTACTCTCTACTGTGTTCAGGCTAGAGTTCAGATTCCTTAACTTGGCATATGCAAGGCTTTTTCACAACCTGGTCTTTTCATCTTAATTCATTGCCATCTCCTTCCCTGTCTCCCCTCTCCTATACAGCCTCTGATACTGATGGTGTTCACCAGTTAAAATGATGTATTTTCCAACTTTTGAATTATGCCATGTTGGCAAGGGAACATCCTTTGTATGAAATGTGACTGCCCAGCACTCTGTGTTCGTTGGGATTGGGTTTTTTTTCTCCTTCTGAGACAATCTTGACTGTAATCATCTTGCTTATGTTCCTAGTATGAAGTATGTTGTGGTACAGAAACTAGAAATACTATATTCTGCATGAAAAGAAAATCAAGGATAAAATTTAACTCATTTGCTCTATTTTCTGAAATCCTGTAAAGGCACTCTAGGAAACAAATGTTGGTCCTATTGTTAATTGAGTCATCATAGTGAAAAAAACTTTTTTTAACTTTTTTTTTTTTTTTTTGCGGTACGTGGGCCTCTCACTGTTGTGGCCTCTCCCGTTGCGGAGCACAGGCTCCGGACGCGCAGGCTCAGCGGCCATGGCTCATGGGCCCAGCCTCTCCACGGCATGTGGGATCTTCCTGTACCAGGGCACGAACCCGTGTCCCCTGCATAGGCAGGTGGACTCTCAACCACTGCGCCACCAGGGAAGCCCTTTTTTAACTTTTGACAAATAAAAATTGTGTGTATTTAAGGTGTACAAGGTGATGTTTTGATATATATATACATTGTGAAATGATTACCACAAACTAACATTATCTGTCACTTTCCATACTTACTTACCTTTGTTGTTTTTGTTCTGATGGTCAGAGAGATCTCTTTTGTTCTGGTGGTTTACAGATCTCTTAGCAAATTTCAAGTATATAATACATTACTATTAACTATGGTCAGCATGCTATACATTAGGTCTCCATCTTCTAACTGAAAGCTTGTATCCTTTGATCAATATCTTCCCTTTCCCTTCACCTTCCAGACTCTGGTAACCACCTTTCTAATCTCTGTTATTTTGAGTTTGACTTTTTTTTTTTTTTTATAAGGTTCTGCACATAAGTGACATGCCTATTTGTCTTTGTGTCTAGCTTATCTCACTTAGCATTATGTCTTTTGGGTTCATCCACATTGTTACAAATGGCAAGATTTCATTCTTTTTTAAAAACTGGTGAAAAGATATTTTAATTTGCTCTTTGTAGACGTCAGAAAAATAAAATATTTGACACTCCTTGGGTCAGGGTTTTAAGCGCCATGTATACTTTTTTAAAAAGCCTGTATACCCTTGCCCTCATGGTTCCCATACATACACACTAGCCTTTTGTTTTCTACTGCTTAATTGATAATAGTGGTTTAGTTGTAACAGGGCCATAAACATAGGAGTTGGAGAAGTCCAATGTCATCTCCGTTTGTTGTAGGGATTTCACTAGCAGATTTTACTGTATTAGTATGCAGTGGGACTCTGATAGCCAAGAACCCAGTCCTACTCAGCAGGCTTTCACTCCCTAAGCCCCTCAGGTGTGGATGTAAAAATGCAGATATTTAGGTCCACTATAATGAAAAAAGAAAGTAGAACTTGCATGTGTTCCCTCTTGTGAGTAATCAAGTTATAGCAATTTTAATATATATATATATATTTTTTTGCGGTAGCGGGCCTCTCACTGTTGTGGCCTCTCCCGTTGCGGAGCACAGGCTCCGGACGCCCAGGTTCAGCGGCCATGGCTCACAGGCTCAGCGGCCATGGCTCACAGGCCCAGCCACTTCGTGGCATGTGGGATCTTCCCGGACCGGGGCACGAACCAGTGTCCCCTGCATCGGCAGGCGGACTCTCAACCACTGCGCCACCAGGGAAGCCCTTTAATATTTTAAGAGTGCATAAGTTACAGCAATTTTAATATTTTAAGAGTGCACACATACACTTCTTTACTGCAAAGTGCTACTTTATTTTTTTCTTTTTTTTTTTTTTTTTTTTTGCGGTATGCGGGCCTCTCACTGTTGTGGCCTCCCCCGTTGCGGAGCACAGGCTCCGGACGCGCAGGCTCCGGACGCACAGGCTCAGCGGCCATGGCTCACGGGCCCAGCCGCTCCGCAGCATATGGGATCCTCCCAGACCGGGGCACGAACCCGTATCCCCTGCATCGGCAGGCGGACTCTCAACCACTTGCGCCACCAGGGAGGCCCAATTTTTTTCTTTTTTTATAAATTAAATTAATTAATTTATTTATTTTGGCTGCGTTGGGTCTTCGTTGCTGCGCATGGGCTTTCTCTAGTTGCGGTTAGCAGGGGCTACTCTTCGTTGCAGCGCACGGGCTTCTCATTGCAGTGGCTTCTCTTGCTGAGGAGCACGGGCTCTAGGTGCGTGGGCTTCAGTGGTTGCGGCACATGGGCTCGGTAGTTGTGGCTCGAGGGCTCTAGAGTGCAGGCTCAGTAGTTGTGGTGCACGGGCTTAGTTGCTCCACGGCATGTGGGATCTTCGTGGACCAGGGCTCGAACCCGTGTCCCCTGCATTGGCAGGCGGATTCTTGACCACTGCGCCACCAGGGAAGTCCCGCTACTTTATTTCTTTGGTTGAATCATTAAGCCAATTGGGGTTATGTATTTATGTAAATTACGACCAATGTATGTTAATATTTTAAACATTACGAGTATTAGTGAGTACACTGAATATCTACTGTGTTCCTTGTACTGATTGTTGACAGGTCCCTCTATTGTTTATGGCAGACTAAAACAAATACTCAAGATAATTTTTTCTGCTTGGTACATATCAGCTACTTCATTTTGCCATTAGCTGGCATGTGTAGTAGAATGATTTAATTCACATATTTGATTTTAGTAAAATGAAAGCCAGTGTATGGCTGGAGCAGGAGGAGAGGGGTAGTATAGAAACACACTAACATTCATTAAAAAAAAAAGAAGATTGTATGAAGATAGTATTTTTTAAAGCCCCAGATGATGCTTTCCAAGTCCAAAGATTCACCTTGTAATTATAAAATTGTAGGTGTTGACATTATCATACTAGTTAGTCTCTCTTATTTATATCACAGAGTTAATCATATAACTTCTGTTGGAAAACAAAAATGTGATTGTGAACTACAGAAATCTTGCCCATTTTGCTCAGTATCAAGAGTCTTATTGTTCTCACATCCACTGAAAAAGCTTTATAATGGAAGTGAGAGAGACTGAGAAACGTTATTTATATCCTCTGGCAGGAAGATCACTTTCCTTAATCTTGATTTGTGCAGCTTACCTTTTACTTTAGATTCATTTGATGCCCACATATGTGAAATTGTTGCCTCAAAGTATTACCAAGCCGTGTGCAGAATTGCTGGACTTTAAATCTTTTTTTAAAAAAATAAATTTATTTATTTATTTTTGGCTGTGTTGGGTCTTCGTTTCTGTGCGAGGGCTTTCTCTAGTTGCGGCGAGCAGGGGCCACTCTTCATCGCAGTGCACGGGCCTCTCTTGTTGCGGAGCACAGACTCCAGACACGCAGGCTCAGTAGTGTGGCATGTGGGATCTTCCCAGACCAGGGCTCGAACCCGTGTCCCCTACACTGGCAGGCAGATTCTCAACCACTGCACCACCAGGGAAGCCCGAGACTTTAAATCTTTTATCAGGGTACTGGAGAAGTACGGTTGGGGAGAAGTTGGTTGGATAGTGGTTGGGAGTCTCAGAATTCTCCCATGATTGTGAAATTCTGTTGGGTCATTCACACTTGGGTGTGGCTTACTTAGAGCACATTATCAGATTGTTCTCTAAAGAGCATCTAGCTGAGATCCTCTGCTTTGAAAGGCGAGGCAAGGTGGCTTTTATTTAGTGTAGGGTTGGTCCTGACTTCTGTGAAACTCACTTTGATACCAATAAATCACCTTTGAATCCCGAATTTGATTATTTTCTAGTTGTTGGATCTGGGCACTGTGGCTTTTGCCTGTGTCAAGTGGAAAGGCTCCCAGACATCTGTGGGCCAAGATGCTTGTGTGGGCTCCCTCTAGACGTGTCATTTCCTTAACTGGCACAGCCTCCCTCCTGCTTCCCAGCTGTCTTTGGTGTCTTTTGCTGAGTGGAGGGCCCGAGGGGTGGGGTGGTACTAGGTGGAGTGCAGGCGGCCGGGCTGACCCTTACTCTGGCGGTCTGTGAACACCTGGGAGCTGTCACATATGTCAAGTTGTTACTTAGGTGACCGAAAGATGAAAAGAGAACTTTAAGGTATTGTGGAGGTAGCAGCTGTAGGAAGCAGCTACGTCTCCTAAGTCTGGTGGGGGGGAGAAACGAAGAGAAAAAGTTGAAGTTATTAGAATTTAGAAACTTGAGAGAAGGAGCCCTAGCTGGGATCCAGAACTCTGAAGAGAGTCTCGCCCTCTGGTGGGGGAGCCGGTGGGGCGGTGCGGGGAGAGGTGCTCTGACAAACTGGCTCTCTCAGTGTGGGATAAACTGCGAATTGGATGAATTGCTGCAGGGATGTTGGGTGATGCTCACAGGCACTTCAGGTGGACAAGAAGCCTGGAAGAGGCAAGTCCCCTCTAGCAGCTTTGGCACTGCCCACCTCATCTGCAGAGTTTAACAGGGAGCCCCTGGCAGAGCAGAAATGTGGTTTGCAGAGTCCCACCTCCAGAATCACAAAGTATAGAAGGATAAGTGAGAGATACTTACTTTACATCTGGCACAGATATAAATTTCCCAGTGTAGAGGGTTTTGGTTTCTTTTTTAATTTTTAAAAATTTATTTATTTATTTATTTATTTATTGGCTGTGTTGGGTCTTCATTGCTCCGTGTGGACTTTCTGTACTTGGGGCGAGCGGGGACTACTTTTCGTTGAGGTGCGTGGGCTTCTCATTGCGGTGACTTCTCTTGTTGTGGAGCACAGGCTCTAGGTGCGTGGGCTTCAGTAGTTGCAGCACATAGGCTCAGTAGCTGTGGTGCACGGCTTAGTTTCTCCGCGGCATGTGGAGTCTTCCCGGACCAGGGCTTTGAACCTGTGTCCCCTGCATTGGCAGGCAGATTGCTAACCACTCTGCCACCAGGGAAGTCCCCAGTATAGACGTTTTAAACATAGAAAGCTGCCTGACCGTCTGGTGCAGCCCATGATAGGGAAGGGCAAGAAGCTCTTGAGATGTGGCAGCATTTGGCTTGACTTTAGTCCTACAGAATTAGGAATTTATACAGTTTTTAAAAATTTGTGTATTTGTTTTGATTTGTTGGGGTTTTTTTTTTTTGTAAGTATTATATACTACAGAGAAATGCCTTTGTACCAAATCACTGGAATCCTCCACTTTATTTGGCCAGCCATCAAATCTCAGGAAAGACAGAACTGCATGCCTTCAAATGGGGATTAAAGAGAGAAAATGCCAAGGGGGACAAGTTCCACCTGCCTTTGACTCTGCATTAGCCCTAAGGACAGTGCTTCATATACTGCCAGAGCAAGTTAAGAGACATATTTTCTCTTTACACCTTTTAGTTATAAACTCTTTGTTATTCACCTAACATGAAGGCAGAGGTGTGAGCACTGCTGGATGCTGAGAATTCCAGGCTCTAACTGTGATGTGTGAAAAGAGCCCTTGACTCTAGAGTGGACTTCTACTGGATAGGCTTCTGTGCGCATTTCTGAGAATTAAATGAAACAATGTATGTGAACATCCAACTCAATTTTAGGGATTAATCCAGTTGTCAGTCCCTGCACATGGGAGTTTTAACTAAATTTATCTAGCTCTCCAGTTCTTTAGGCTCTGAAAGTCTAATGTCCTGCCCAAAGTTTGGCCATTTATTAGTAGCTTAAGGTCTTTTTTTTTTTTTTTTTTTTTTTGCAGTACGCGGGCCTCTCACTGTTGTGGCCTCTCCCGTTGCGGAGCACAGGCTCCCGACGCGCAGGCTCAGCAGCCATGGCTCACGGGCCCAGCCGCTCCACGGCATGTGGGATTCTCCCAGACCGGGGCACGAACCCGCGTCCCCTGCATCGGCAGGCGGACTCTCAACCACTGCGCCACCAGGGAAGCCCTAGATTAAGGTCTTGAAGTTTCCTTTTGTCTGTGTGGTTCTGGGATTGTACATGCTATTAACTGAGACAAGAATCCATTAGTTGCAAAGCGTTTTGCAAGTTTAGTGATTTTTATTGAGTTAGGAGTTTAGCAGCAAATGGTGTAACTCACCTTGTTGGCTCTCGGTTTTTTCTTCTCTTCTCATTTCTCTCCACTTGCATTGCTCCACTGCTCAGATTCTCTAAGGCCTGGTCAAACTGCGTAGCTTTTGCCCCCAAATCCTGGCAATTACTCAGGTGAATAAAGAACCCTGTTTCCCTAAATTAGGACCCAGTTCCTTCCCTCAGTAAGCTTGAGGCACGGTGCATACTGTCCTTTTTTTTCTTTTAAATCAACTTTATTAATGTGCAATTTGCATACCGTTACACACTCATTTTAAGTGTACAACTTGAGTTTTGACAAAGGTATACAGCTGTGAAACCCATCTCAGTTAAGATTTAGAACATTCCATCACCCCAGCACAGCACTTAAATTAAAAGATCATACTGTTTTGAAGTGTGTTTTCACTTTATATAGAAGGAATATTTTTCTACACTGTTAAACATTTACAGTATCTTTTTTCTTTGTTGTGATCGTTATTTCTGGAGGTGTACTTTTTCCTTTTTTTTTTTTTTTTTCTGTTGTGGCCTCTCCCGTTGCGGAGCACAGGCTCCGGACGCGCAGGCTCAGTGGCCATGGCTCACGGGCCCAGCCGCCCCGCGGCATGTGGGATCTTCCCCGACTGGGGCACGAACCCGTGTCCCCTGCATAGGCAGGCAGACTCTCAACCACTGCGCCACCAGGGAAGCCCTGGAGGTGTACTTTTGAGCACATCCACAGTTTTTCTTTAGGATAGGTTCCAAGAGGTGGAATTCTTAGAGGTTGGGCCAGCGTGTAGTCCCACCAGCCAAGTGTATGAGATCCAGTTTTCTCCACAGCACTAAATAGCATTGTTTTTTTCATCTTTGACTATTCTGAGTTTTAAGGATTGTCTTGATAATGAGACATTGTTACTTTCAAAATAGGGTTACTCAAAATGCACAATTTCTTTAGATGATTTTATTTAAAAACTTTTTTTTTTTTTTTGGTCTTGCACATGTTACAGAATTCAGCAAAGCGGGGTACTCACTGAAAAGTGTCTCCACTTTCAGGTGATTCCTTTCCTCAAAGAAGCCATTGTTTATTTGGACAATTTAAATCAGTTATTTTATGATTCTGTAGCTTGTTTTTTTTGTTGTTGTTGTTCAGACGTATTTTTTTTTTTTTTGCTGTACGCGGGCCTCTCACTGCTGTGGCCTCTCCCGTTGCGGAGCACAGGCTCCGGACACACAGGCCCCGCGGCCATGGCTCGCGGGCCCAGCCGCTCCGCGGCACGTGGGATCCTCCGGGATCGGGGCACGAACCCGCGTCCCCCGCATCGGCAGGCGGACTCCCAACCACTGCGCCACCAGGGAGGCCCCAGACGTATTTTTACATAATATATTAGCTCACATTGCCAGCAAGCCCTAAGTCTAGCATTCATATTCTTTAAGATGTATGGTTGCATTGTTTCAGAGACTCAGGCTATCCACATGAAGTGGATGAATTTGACCAGTATTACTGTACACAGGTGCTGTATCATATAATACTTCTGCCTTAGTATGTAAATTTGTGCTTATTTCAGTTATATTAAAATCTGAGTTGTCGTGGTCATTTTCTCCTGTGGCTCAGTAGCATAGGACAAAATAATCATATGAAATCACAGAAGAATAAAAAATATTATATGTACTAAGTTATACTGCAGCTGGATCTCTTAAGATTACTTAACTTTCAACCAAATTGATAGTCTTTGAAATATTAAAATCCTTAACCTCATGTTAATTTGGTTTCTTGAGCAATTTCATTCCAAATTCTTCCAAAAACCTTGAGGTAGAGAACTGAATCTTTAATATGTCAACCAGTTAGTACTGAGCAAATGATCATTATTAAAGTTGAGGAAGATGACTATTGGATCTTCAGAGTTGCTAAAGGGGCTAGAGAAACTTAAGCTTGCTATCTCTGGTGCTTAGTATTTGGTCCTTTAAGTGCACAACCTGTAGGGAAGGTACCAAGGCCAAAGCTTTTGAGCAAAAAGTTTGAAATAGTTTGTGAAGATTGGGTTTGGAATTTTTAAAAAGTCCTTTTTTTTTTTTTTTTTTTCCGCATGCTCCAGCCATATACAGCCACCATCTGACTCCTTAAAGCCTTGGGCCTACCATTTTTGGAAGTTCTTGGATCCCCCTTTACCCAGTCAGTAGTAGTTAGATCTGTTCATTCAGCTGGTACAGAATGTGAGACACGGTGTGGTGCTCAGCATTGGGACTGCAAACATTAGACCTGGGCCTTGACCTATAGGAACTGGTATAGCTGGGAGACCAACAGTAGGGTGGTGAATTGCCTAAGGGATGGCCTTCTACAGAAGGTACCCCTGCTTTCCAACAATATTCAGTAGCATTTAGTCAGTTGCTTACGTCTTAACTGACAGTTGACTTTCAAAATTGTAGAAATGCTGCTTTGTGGGCAAAATAATGTTTTATGGCTTAAATGGCTTAAGTCTACTTCCTAATTCTCAAGAGCAAAAGGATTTTGTGTATGTGGAGATGTGTGGTTATGTGTGGAAGGAGTACAGAATCTGGGGCCAGGCTCTCTGGGCTTGATTTCTAGCTCTGCCAAATACTAGCGTGGACATCCTCACTTGACCTCTCTGTTTCTTTATCTGCTTAATATACTACTCTTGCTCTAGGGTGGTTGGGAGAGTTGGACTGCATAGAACAGCCTAATGTAATTGTGACCCTTATTTAATACTGCTCACTACTGTGTTCTGATTTTGCAAAGATACTGCCTCACTGTAAGTCTAAGAAGAATGAACGTCTTTTGTGTGGGAAACCTGTGATTGTCATTTCCTATTTGTTCAACAAGGTAGATAATATTAAACATAACTCTGAAATGGGGCATAGATTTTTTCTTTTTTTGGGGCTGCATTGGGTCTTTGTTGCTGTGCACAGGCTTTCTCTAGTTGGGGCGAGTTGGGGCTACTCTTCGTTGCGGTGTGCAGGCTTCTCATTGAGGTGGCTTCTCATGTTGCGGAGCATGGGCTCTAGGCGTGCGGGCTTCAGTAGTTGCAGCACGCGGGCTCAGTCGTTGTGGCACGCAGGCCCTAGAGCGCACGGGCTTCAGTAGTTGCGGCGCACGGGCTCAGTAGTTGTGGTGCATGGGCTCAGTAGTTGTAGTCCGCGGGCTCTAGAGCACAGACCTCAGTAGTTGTGGTGAATGGGCTTAGTTGCTCTGCGGCATGTGAGATCTTCCTGGACCAGGGATCAAACCCATGTCCCCTGCATTGGCAGGCGGATTCTTAACCGCTGTGCCATCAAGGAAGTTCCATGGGGCATAGATTTTTAAAGCATAGTGAACACCCATTTGTCAACAATGGGTAGGGAAATGGGATGTTTGGGATAAATAAAATATTTTGATTTTATTAGAATTACCATATATGGAGTCAATTTTCCATGTGTTAGACAATACTAAACTTTATTTTTACAGGCGCTAAACTGAAGTTTTATTTTAATCCAGAGTATTTAGGATTTTGCACTGCACAAACTTCAAGGGGTGTTATTCATGCAGACTGTGATGTGAATGGTCCTCTCTTGGAGCTGTGCAGTGTGGCAGACTTGTTAAAGGATGCTTATTTGGGGGAGACAGACCCTAATATCGGATTGCTTCCTAATTTATCACACAGTTGCATGCAGAGTGTGAAAAAAACTTAATTTTTCCTTTCTGGTGGTTTGGATTTTGGACAAAATTATGTCAGTGACACAGATGGATTGAGAATTCAAATCTGGACCAACTGTAACTTGTTTTTGTTTGCCTCACTGAAAATTTCGACTGCTGAGCTTCCATCTGTTTTCTTGTGTGTTAATATCAACAGAGGCCTTTCCTATTAGTGGAGTCATCAGGAATTTAGCACTTAAATTTTGTGTGATTGCCACATTTGAAACCTGAAATAACTAGTAATCAAGGAAAAGGATTGAATAAATAATATATAGTAGTTGTAGAAGTGTAGCCACTAGCTGGTAGGCCAGGATAAGTGCCTGTTTATGTCATATGGTTTGCAAAGAATATCGATTATCTATAAAGTGCAGGTACATAATAAGTGAAAAAGTGTAAACACGTTAAACTGTTTTTAAGGACTTTTGTCTTTGTCAGAACAAATACAAATGTACTGGAATATTAACCGGATTTTGGTTATTAGGAATAGAGCGATTTTAAGTTGATTTCGTATGTATTTTTCTTTAATGAGCAGGTGAAATAAACTTGGGGGGAAAAGCAGGTATCATTCGCAACAAATTTCTTCCTTATTTAGGTATTAAGTATTGTCATAGATACTGGGGATACAGTATATTCATTTATATCCCTTCCCTCAACAGGGAAGATGAAATAGTGAGTACTGAACAGTAATTACAAGGATAAAGTGTATTACAAAAAGGGACCGTCCAGTAGAAGGAAGCATATAGCAGTAAGATTTAACCCATTCCAATAATAAAATGTTTAGCCAAGTTTAGTGCTAGAGAGAACCTTTGAAATGTTCAAGGGACTAAATTTTAGTAGATTCGGGAGGTAAAAGAGTTTGCATGGTTGTATAACAATTTAGTACAATTAGAACTGGGATTAAGTTCAGATTCCTAGCTCTAAAGTTTTTTCCCTAGTAGGTACACCAGGATGCCTGGTTGAAGTTAGCTCTCTAACGTAAATTAGCTCCGTCTTTAAAGGCTCCTAAACTAGGTAGAAGTTCTTTGATAAAGAAATTAGCCAGCTTCAGGGCTCTCCTCCTTTGGCCCCATTTAATTCCAAAGAGGTAGCTCCTTCTTAGCCTCTTCATTTTACCCACAGTCTATTAGCTTTTTTTTTTTAAATTAATTAATTTTATTTTTATTTTTGGCTGTGTTGGGTCTTTGTTGCGTGCGCAGGCTTTCTCTAGTTGCAGCGAGCGGGGGCTACTCTTTTTTTTTTTTTTTTGCGTTAGGCGGGCCTCTCACTGTTGTGGCCTCTCCCTGTTGTGGCCTCTCCCGTCGTGGAGCACAGGCTCCGGAAGTGCAGGCTCAGCGGCCATGGCTCACGGGCCCAGCCCACTCCGCGGCATGTGGGATCTTCCCAGACCGGGGCACAAACCCATGTCCCCTGCATCGGCAGGCGGACTCTCAACCACTGCGCCACCAGAGAAGCCTGGGGGGCTACTCTTCATTGTGGTGCACGGGCTTCTCATTGTGGTGGCTTGTCTTGTGGAGCATGGGCTCTAGGCACGTGGGCTTCAGTAGTTGCAGTACGCAGGCTCAATAGTTGTGGCTGGCAGGCTCTAGAGCACAAGCTCAGTAGTTGTGGCGCTCGGGCTTAGTTGCTTCACGGCATGTGGGATCTTCCTGGACCAGGGATTGAACCTGTGTCCCCTGCATTGGCAGGTGGATTTTTTTTTTTTTTTTTTTTTTTTGCGGTACACGGGCTTCTCACTGCTGTGGGCTCTCCTGTTGCGGAGCACAGGCTCCGGACGCGCAGGCTCAGCGGCCATGGCTCACGGGCCCAGCCGCTCTGCAGCATGTGGGATCTTCCCGGACCGGGGCACGAACCCATGTCCCATGCATCGGCAGGCGGACTCTCAACCACTGTGCCACCAGGGAAGCCCTGGCAGGTGGATTCTTAACCACTGCTCCACCAGGGAAGTCCCCAGTCTATTAGCTGTTAACCTTTCCTTCACTTTCTTTTCTGTCTAATTTAGACTTTGTTTTCAGCAAACAATGGAAGCCAACTTTGGCTATTTTAATCTGCAGTAGTATTTTTTGAGTTATGAGATATCTAACACAGTCTTTAGGAGCGCCAAAGAGAGAGACAGTCAGGAACAAGGCTCAGACTCACATCACGGACTTCACTGTGGGCATTGCATGCGACACACACTACAGTGTGATTTCTGATGCCAAGTACAGGAGGCTGCACTTGGCTGTCTAGAGGTAACTACTGCTGTTCTCTCCAGAATGGATCCTTATTTCTTAACTTCTGATGCACAGGTTTTTGACTGAGCCTAGGTCTCACATGCTAGGTTGCAAGAGAGTTAGGAAATAATACTAAAGCTTCTGTTGAGGGAGGTGAGGATCCATGAAGGCTGGGGAGTGTGCTTCCCAAAAAAGGGTGTTCTAGCTGTTGGGTAGCCAAAAGCAATGACAAATGTCTACTACGAACCTCATTTTGCCTTCTGCTGCCAGACAGTCCTTCTGTGTGACCATAGATAAGTTTTTCTATTTTCTACAACAGTTACTTCAAATTTTCGCATTCTTTTTTTTTAAATTATATAATGGTTATGTTTTTTAAAATATTTATTTATTTATTTATGGTTGCATTGGGTCTCCATTGCTGCGTGCTGGCTTTCTCTAGTAGTGGTGAGTGGGCACTTCTCTTCATTGCAGTGTGCAGGCTTCTCATTGTGGTGGCTTCTCCTGTTGCAGAGCATGGGCTCTTGGCGTGCGGGCTCAGTAGTTGTGGCGCACAGGCTTAGTTGCTCCGCGGCATGTGGATCTTCCCAGACCAGGGCTCGAACCCGTGTCCCCTGCATTGGCAGACGATTCTTAACCACTGCACCACCAGGGAAGTCCCTCGCATTCTTCTTAAGCTCCCAACCTGAACATTGCTCTAAGGAAGAGGAGGGAAAGGTATGAACGAATGGGGAATTTTTACCATTGCTTAATAGTGGATAGATTTATAGACAACTGTCTAAACTCACACATAAGGGCCTTAAAATGAATTATCAACTTCAAACAATGAGTTAAAACTTTGAGAAAGAAAGAAACCCACAATCTAGATCATTTCTAACTAAAGATGAATTTTTTAAAAAGTACGTATTCACTGGTTTTTGCTAATGTATCACTCATAATTAGTGTTCACCATACAGGAACCGGCATTTAAAATTTTTCCCTGTTTCCATTCAGGATGAATTCAGAAGACTTTCCCTTCCCCACCTGCTAAGTTACACACTCCCTACCTGAATCTTAAATATGCAAGTTTTTTTTTAATGGGTTTATTAACAGTGCCTTAAGTACCTTGGCACAATAGCAATCCCACTGATGAAGTGTTACTAAGTTATTAGGTCCTCTCTTCATTCAGAGGTCTAAGATATCATTCCTAAGACACAGAATTCATTAAGATGGACAGTTAAAGTATTCAAATCACTAAGGACTTATTTTTATTTTTTGAGCTGGTGCTAAAGTCATTTCAAGCCATGAAGTGTTATGGCATCATCAAATAAGAAACCAAGAGAAATGGGGAAACATAACTTCTATCAGTCTACTAATTACAGTGCTGGGTATTCAAAGGACATTTTTACCACCAAGAATTTCATGAGTGCTATATAAAGGAGTAGTTGATACTGTCTTTAACTGTGATGCCAATATTTAGAAATCTTTCAAAAAAAAAAAAAAAAACAAAGGGAAAAAAAGATGGAGATGTAAAGTTTCTGTCTTTCCAGAAAACTTTTAAAGTGTCTTTAGAAATAGCCAAGAAAAAATATACCCCCAGTCTAGTCCTGTTGTTCATATAGTGTCCCTAACTCACACCTGTACCTACTCTAAGACCTTGAGATACCCATTCTAAAACGCATCTTCCAAAAACTGACTTTTGGGAGGGGGAAGGGTAAGCTGGGACGAAGTGAGAGAGTAGCCTTGACCTATAAACACTACCAAATGTAAAATAGATAGCCAGTGGGAAGCAGTTGCATAGCACAGGGAGATCAGCTCGGTGCTTTGTGACCACCTAGAGGGGTGGGATAGGGAGGGTGGGAGGGAGATGCAAGAGGGAGGGGATATGGGCATATATGTATACATATAGCTGATTCACTTTGTTATACAGCAGAAACTAACACAACATTGTAAATCAATTACACTCCAACAAAGATGTTTAAAAAAACCCCTGACTTTTATGTATATTTATACTCACATTGAAATAAATTCCTGGGGTGGGAGGAGGCAAGGGACTCTGTTTTACTTAGAGTTAGTTGATGCCACGATACCACGAGCAAAATAAGGAATTAATACATTTGTTAGTAAGTTCATATTTCAAAGTCACAGAACATTTCAGAGCATAATGGTTTTTGTAATATCAGAGACAGAATAGCTTACCATATAACAGATAGTTTGGGTCAAAATGGTCAAAAGCCCACGCACAGCAATGAAGACCCAACGCAACCAAAAATAAATAAATAAAATTTAAAAACCATTATTAAAATTTAAAAAAGAATGCAAGAATTGGTCTATACCAATTTTTTTTAAATAAATTTATATTTATTTATTTATTTATTTATTGACTGTGTTGGGTCTTCATTTCTGTGCGAGGGCTTTCTCCAGTTGCGGCGAGCGGGGCCCACTCTTCATCGCGGTGCGCGGGCCTCTCACTGTCGCGGCCTTTCTTGTTGCGGAGCACAGGCTCCAGATGCGCAGGCTCAGTAGTTGTGGCTCACGGGCTTAGTTGCTCCGCGGCATGTGGGATCTTCCCAGACCAGGGCTCGAACCCGTGTCCCCTGCATTGGCAGGCAGATTCTTAACCAGTGCGCCACCAGGGAAGCCCCTATACCAATTTTTAAATCAAATATAGCAGATTTTTTTCCTACCCTATTTATCTTAGTAAGACTATATACTTCTTCAGTTGACAATCCCAAAAGAAAAAAATAAGTGACATGGCTTAATTTACCTTTTTCATGAAGCACTTCCTCAGGATTATGAAGCCCTTCCTTAACTTCTGTGCTATTTATTGTCCTGCCAAACATTTGATATTTACACTGTTTGTATTACTTGTCTTTCTATTTACCATTGAGATTAAGAAAACAGGCTCTGAAGCTACAGTGAGTAGAGCCCAACAGCCTGGGTTTCAAACCTGGCTCTGTCACTTGCTAGCTTTGGTTATACTGTTAAGTGTTCACTCTTAGTTCCTCATTTGTAAAATGGGTCTGAGGATTAAATGAGTTAGTAATACATTTAAAGCACTTAGATCGGTATTTGACCTAGTTTTTTTTTAATTCCTTGAGCTTCTATAGATTCTCTGCTGATCTGGGAACATTGCTTGATAATTGCACAGAGTCCCTGACCTTATGGAATTTACAGGCTAGTGATGCGGGGGGAAAAGAAACAGACTGCAACATAACCTGATGTGTTTAGGGGGCAAAAGAATTGGGGGGGTAGTAGACAAGGAAGTCAAGGAGTTCAGCCTAATAGTTTTCCCTGTTGGATGCACAGTTTGTGAGTAGGATTTTCAGATTTTTGTCCATTGTCACTGATTGGAATAATCGTACATGCCGTTCCTGGGGTAGAAGTTACTAACTGACAGCGGGTATAGTAATCCTTTTCATCAGCTCTGTGTGGGACCTGAGTGTGCATGCATTTACTCCTGGAAGAAGCCTTTATTTAGCACTTACCACCACCATTTGCTAGCTGGAGTTCCCATCTTCCAATAGTGTAGGGTCTGACAAGTAAACCAAGTTATTGTGCTAGTTATAGTAAGAGGAGTGGAGGTATTAATGCGCAGGAAACTGGAAGTATAGGGAGATGCTTCCAGACAAATTCAGACCTGAGAAATAAGTTGGTTGGATATACTTAGCCTTTGAACAGTCCTTCTCTGGCTCCTAAGTCTCCATTCCTTTTCACTGAACTTCACAGAAGTATTGATCTGCTCTTGGGTTGGGGAGAAAAATTAGAATGGAGAGATTTCTTGCCCAAGTCATCCCACCCTATCTATTGGGTGTTACTCCAAGTGGAACACAGGAGTACTTTCTTAACTGTTACTTATCGGTCTGACCGGAAATAAAGCTTTTCAACCAAGTGATATCTTGGTATTCAGAGCCTTTGAAACAGTTACCTCCATTTTTCCATCTCTGAGTGTACCACCTAAGAAATGATGAGATTTAAGGGTATGGGAGTAGAGGGAGAAAAAGGAGGAGGAGGGTGTGCCTTTAGAATTATTATTCTCATCTAACTTTAGGATAAGCATTTTAAAAAACAGTGAATTAGGGTAAAATAATTAACTTTTATGATTGTCAGATTTTTCATTTGCCAAGGAAAAGGGGTTGATATAAGTAGATGATGTCTTATGTCCACTAGAGGGTAGTGTGGACCATAAAAATTAAAATTATTTCTCACCGATTAACCCTTATTTCATTGTGAACTTGCCTTGTTTGAATTAATTTTTCTCCATGCAGTGTTTTTTTTTTAATTGCTACAAATCATTTTCAAACACAATCTGGTGACTGTAAAAACAGTAACACACATTCCCATCATTGGTGATTCAGATGTTCTGACATTACTTTTGTTTGTTTGTTTTTGGCCGTGCTGTGAGGCTTACAGGATCTTAGTTCGCCGACCAGGGATCAAACCTGCACCCTTGGCAGTGAAAAGCCCCGAGTCCTAACCACTGAACTGCCAAGGAATTCCCTGACGTTACTTTTCATAAAGAATTTTTTGAGGGGAATATAGTGATGCTTTAAAATTTCTCTACCAAATTTTACTCACTATATGAAGTAAGTTAAATTATTCTTAATGACCTGTAAGTCAAATCATCACATAACAGGATTGTCCTGTGTTTCACTGTCCTATATGGTAGCTACCAGTCCCATGTAGAGATTGCAGTTGAAAAGTGTCTAGTTCAAATTGATATGTGCCCTAAGTATAAATTACACACTGGATTTTGAATACTCATTATGAAAAAAGATTATAAAATACATCAGTAATTTTTACATTGGTTACGTGTTGAAATGCTATTATGAATATATTGGGTTAAATAAAATATTAAAATTAATTTTACCTTTTTCTTTTTACCACACTACTTTTTAAAAAATTAATTAATTTTATTATTTATTTGGCTGCACTGGGTCTCAGTTGCAGCACGCGGGATCTTCGCTGCTGTGTGCAGGATCTTTAGTTGCAGCATGCGAACTCTTTTTTTTTTATTATTAATTTATTTTTGACTGCGTTGGGTCTTCGCTGCTGTGTGTGGGCTTCCTCTAGTTGCGGCGAGCGGGGGCTACTCTTTGTTGCCGTGCGCGGGCTTCTCATTGTCGTGGCTTCTCTTGTTGCGGAGCACGGGCTCTAGGCGCGTGAGCTTCAGTGGTTGCAGCACGTGGGCTCAGTAATTGTGGCTCGAGGGCTCTAGGGCGCAGGTTCAGTAGTTGTGGCGCATGGGCTTAGTTGCTCCACGGCATGTAGGATCCTCCTGGACCAGGGATCGAACCCGTGTCCCCTGCATTGGCACGCAGATTCTTAACCACTGTGCCACCAGGGGAGTCCCTGATAGAGTTATTGAGTATAGTCAGATCTTAGGCGAGATCAGCTAAAAGATCCACAATTGCAGTTCTGTGTTTCAGAGAATATTCTAAATGGGGAAAAACCTAATTGCTTTAGATATAATGTGTAGGGGGTATATACAGTTAATAAGTGAGACAGCTTTTCCTACATGAAAATTAGCACTCTTTTTCTAAGAGTGGTTTATTATCTAAAATTTTACTGTACATAATTCATTGCCTTAAAATTTGTAAGACCTTACATTGTTTCATAGTGCACACAAATTATTACTGAATCTAAAAATGGGAAAAGTCCTAGTTAATGGAGTTTAGTTGATTGAATGTCAAGTGTTGTCATTACTGTGGTGTTATTCTGGGATTTGCTCTTTGAGTCCCAATAGATCTATTGATAATCAGATCAATTTGATGTTATTTAAATCCATTAAAGTATTTGTAGCATGAACTGCTATATACATTCTATAAGGTGACATAGTTTCCTTGCGACCTAATCTTGTTCTACTTAAATTCATATTCTCCTTTTATGTACTTCCTTTTCTACTTTTTGTAACCAATTTTCTAAACTAGTCTACATTACTTTCTATTCTGCATGGCCTAACCTAAGTTCTACCTGGGATTCAGTCCCAGGATTGCTTCTAAACAAATAGGATCACAAAATGCAACTGAAGGTTATTGTTTTCTTTAAAAACAAACACTGTTATTTAATAAATCTTGAGACTTGTTACTGTGCTTTGTTCTTACCCTAGATTCTTTTTTTTTTCTTTTTTTTGCAGTACGTGGGCCTCTCACTGTTGTGGCCTCTCCTGTTGCGGAGCGCAGGCTCAGCGGCCATGGCTCACGGGCCCAGCCGCTCCGCGGCATGTGGGATCTTCCCGGACCGGGGCACGAACCCGCGTCCCCTGCATCGACAGGTGGACTCTCAACCATTGCGCCTCCAGGGAGGCCCCTAGATTCTTTTTGAGTTGGCTATAATGTGACTGTGGCCTTCTTATGTGACTTCATTTGCCAGGTCCTTTTACAATGTTATCTCATTTGCTCTTCATAGCACCTCTGCATGAGAGGTAATGTTAACTATATAGATGAGGAAGCTGAGGCTCAGAGCAATGTAAAATACTTGCTCAAAACTGTAGTTAAGCAATGCACTAGTAATTTGAACCCCTTATTTCTAGACTTGAATACTTCACTGTCTTTCTACCAGAGGATAGGATAAAACTAGAACGTGTTTCACAGTTAACCATGTGTGAGAGTAGTAGCAGGAAGGATTTTATTTCCTACCCAGTTTTTTGCCTTTTTAGGGAAAAAAAATCGACAACTTCTGTGGGAGAGAGTTGTTCCATTTGGTTTGGATTTTATTCTTTATTTCCTCCTGTAATTTATGCTGTGGGTTTGGGAAATCAGTGCTGTGTCGTCAAATAATTATGCATCTATTCATTATATCAAAATCCGTTAGGACTTGAGAGCATATAAAAACTATTTCAAAAAGTTTTCCATACCCAAGAGCTTATTCTAGAATGTGTTCCGATTAAATCTGATACTTGATCAGGCCACATGATGTTTAATATGTACGTTCTTTAAATAAGACTGATTTTGAGGGTGAACTGAAGATGAGGAGAATGCCCTCTCTGCCTCTGACAATGTCTACAGAGAGTGATTTTGAAGCTATTTTGGGATGTGATCTTGGAGGCCCTTCTGGAAGCTTTTTATAGCTTTGAATAGAGCTACTATTTCGTGTAACCAGGGAATGATGTTTTGGGGCTCTTGGACCCCAGCTTGCTCTTTTCCCCCCCAGTCTCTCTCTTTATGGCTTTCTAAAAATATGAAGACCTGGGGTAAAACCAAAGGAGGATGGAGGTGAGGAGTCAAAATTCAAGGAATTTTACCATCCACTTCTTTTCTCATTCCTTCATGCCTGCTGTTCATCCTTATATCTTTACTTTTTCTCTTTTGTTCTAGTTACATGTTGGAGGACTTCCCAAGATGGGAGGCTTCTTTATTGCCTCGAGATTTTTAATGCTCCAAAAATGCTTTACTTTGTTTGAATCTAAAGAATATTTTGCTGAAAGTAGTATATAGCATTTCAGTTTTTGATTTGCCCTTGCATTGCCATGATTAAAACAAAACAAAACAAACTAGTCTTGAATTGAAGTACTAAAAGCATTACTTTAAATAAGTTTAACACATTTTGGGAAAGGATTTGATTTTGTATCTGCATCTTGTGACTATTTCCATATATAACCATGCCAACAGAGAAATCTTTTTTTAGTATATGCACTGCAGGCTGTAGAGTGAAGTAGTGTAAGGTGTATACTTTTTTTAAGTGAAGGCAGTGTGAATACAATATTCTCATTCATTGATTTTCATACCTAAAAGCTTAAATACTGCAGTGTTCTAAATGTTTTTGACTACACATACGTATTCAAAGTGTTGAAAATATATTACTAATATATAAAACTACATGTACTATTATTGTCAGTTTGTATATTGAATATTAACATTTTTCTGGCTAAATAATTTATATATATAAATTAGATTATTCCTTCCCACACCTGAGTGGATTCTTTTTCTTCTTGTGATGTGCTCATCCTGCTTTGAATAACATTAACGTTAAAGATGAAATTTCTGATCGTTTATTCTTCGTTCTTTGTAACATTAGATTCATAAATCAGTAAGATATTTACTGAACATCTATGGTGCCAGGCACTGATCCAAATGCTGAGGATATAGCAATAAATAAACCCAAATCTCCCCTTCTGTGTTACTTACATTCCAAACAAAACAAGTGAGATGTAATATGTTCGGAGGCCCTGGAGATACAGTTGGTGGGGGGCAGGGAGCAGGGATAGAGGGGGAGGGTGTGGGATAGGGTGGAGTGGGGTTTGCAGATTCAATTATGGAGGCTTCACTGAGAAAACACATTTGAATGGAGATCTTGGGAACTGGGTGGGTGAGCTCTATAGAAAGTTGGGGGAAGAAAAGTGCGCACAAAGCACCTGAGGGAGGAGTATGCCTCGCAGGTTGAAGAACTACAGAGAAGCTAGTCTGGCTGGAACAAAGCAGATGAGGAGGGGGGATAGGGTGGCAGAAGCATAGCCGAAGATGGCTAAGAGATAGGTGGAATGAGGGGATCATGTAAAGCTTCTTTGGGGGGCATTATAAGGACTTTGATTTTTAAATGTTCTGTGGAATACAGATGGGGGTTGAGGGTCGGAAGCAGGTAGAACAAGTTAGTTGGCTGTTGCAGTCTGCCAGGTGAGAGCTGGCGGTGGCTTGGATCAGAAGTGTAGCAGTGGAGTGAGGAGGCTCCTGTCCAATTCCGGGTAGATTTCGAAGTTCAAGCCAACAACGTTTACTTATCAGGTTAGATGGGTGGGGTATGAAGGAAAAGGTGGGTCAGTTGGAAGGATGGATTTCTGGTTAACTGACATGAGGAAGGCTTTGAGGAGGAGCAGGTTGAGCGTGGGGAAAGGTTATGCTAAATTTGGGATGCGTATTAGACATTTAAGAGCAGCTGTCGAGCAGACAGTTATGGATAGAAGAGGCATGATTCAGGGAGATATCTGTGCAGGATATGCTCTTGGGGCTTCATATATGGAGTGGATTGAGTATTTAAATTCACTGGACTGGATGCGATCACTCTGGAAGTGTGTAGGCAGAGTAGAAGACCTAGGACAGAGCCCTGGCGCACTTCAATATTGGAGTATTGGGGAGGTGGGAAGAAACTGCTGCCTTACAAGTAGGAAGAGAGTCAGGAGAGTGTGGCTGCAAGAAGCTGGATGAAGCCTTGCAGACCAAGCAGAGGGCAGACCAGCTGGGTAAGACGTTGTGTTCAAGTCAATTAAGATGAAGATTAAGCGTTAGCCATTTGATTTTACCATGTGGGAATGATTGATGACCTCAACAAGCAGGTTGGTGGCTAGAGCCTGATTGGAGAGTTGTGTTCAAGATAGGAGAGGAAGAGAGAAATTGAAGACATGCAAGTATAGATAACTTTAAAAGAGGAGCAAAGCAATGGGGCAGTAGCTGGTGGGGGAGAGTCAGGTCAAGGTCATTTTCTCCTTTTTGGGGGGAGAAATTACAGTAAGTTTGTACAGTTTGGGGAAAGATCCAATAAAGAGGGGAAACTGATGATTCAAGAGAGGAAAGCGATGCTAGAGCAATGTCCTTGAGTAGGTGAAAAGGAGATAAGATCTAGAGGAGAGGTTGGTCTTAGCCAGAGTGACAGCCATTTCATCCTTAGTACAGGAGAACACACGGGCACACACATGCGGGTTGGTATACAAATGCTACAGTGGGAACTTAAGGAGGTTTCTATTTTCTTGTGAAATACAAAGCAGAGTTATCAGCCAAAAGTGAGGATGTGGATGGAGATATTGGAGGTTTGAACAGAGAGGAGGAAGGATATTACAGTTATTTAGGAGAGAGGGAGAAAGATGGAAAAGAGAACTAATGATATGATTGCTGAGGGAGCAGGAAGGGTCCATTTGAGTCGTTGTCAATTTTAGAGACTAATCGGGTGTGGTTGTGTATATTTCTCTAGCCCTGTTTAAGTGCCTAGGCACTTGTACTTATTTTGTTCCATTATATTTTGCAGAGGGGAGATTTTCAGTGGCTTTAAAAACTAATTTTACTTTTTAAACAGCTTGATTTTGGTAAAGTTTAAACAGAGCAAGTTAACCTTACCTATGTAGTAATTCTAGTGGGTTTTTTTTTCCTCTTTTCCTTGAGTATAAGATCAGTTTTATTAGTCTAATTTTATTCTCAATATATTTGTAGACATTTGTAGCTGGAATTGTATATGATGTCATCAGTATTTGCTTGCAGTTGCTTTCAGCTGATTGTGATTATTTATGTTTTTTCCTTTGAACTTTGCATTTTATTAAGCTAAATAAAAAACATTTGGGAGATTGGAGAGGTTCTTTTATGTCCAATTCCAAGAGATAAATTTTCTAACTTTTTTTTTTTTTTTTTTTTTTTTCCTTTTTGCGTTATGTGGGCCTCTCACTGTTGTGGCCTCTCCCGTTGCGGAGCACAGGCTCCAGATGCGCAGGCCCAGCGGCCATGGCTCACGGGCCCAGCCGCTCCGCGGCATATGGGATCCTCCCAGACCGGGGCACGAACCCGTATCCCCTGCATCGGCAGGCGGACTCTCAACCACTGCGCCACCAGGGAGGCCCAATTTTCTAACTTTTATTTTTGTGTTTAGCAAAATGGTATTTGTTTCACAAATGTGTTATGTTTTTCTGTTGTAGGAAACCCAGCGTTTGCTGGCAGAGCCAGTTCCCGGCATTAAAGCAGAACCAGATGAGAGCAACGCCCGTTATTTTCATGTGGTCATTGCTGGCCCTCAGGATTCCCCCTTTGAGGGAGGGACTTTTAAACTTGAACTATTCCTTCCAGAAGAATACCCAATGGCAGCCCCTAAAGTACGTTTCATGACCAAAATTTATCATCCTAATGTAGACAAGTTGGGAAGAATATGTTTAGATATTTTGAAAGGTAAGTGTTATCTTTATCATTATATGCTATTAAGATTTCTCCTTTTTCTCTTAAGCATTCCCTTTTGAGAATCTGAATATTGTAATCTTACCTTATATAATATAAAGACCACAGAACTCTGTAGGAGGGAAATGCAGCAGTTCTGTGGCTGTTTTTTTCATGCTTGGTCTTTCTGGGCCTGTTGCCTTCATAGATAAGTGGTCCCCAGCACTGCAGATCCGCACAGTTCTGCTATCGATCCAGGCTTTGTTAAGTGCTCCCAATCCAGATGATCCATTAGCAAATGATGTAGCGGAGCAGTGGAAGACCAACGAAGCCCAAGCCATAGAAACAGGTATTTAATATTCATTCTCCTTCACACCACTTCCACTTTAAAAAACAACCTGTACCTTTTTTGGGGGTGGGGTGGGGTGGGCGGGGGCTGCACTGTGCTCAGCTTGCCAGATCTTAGTTCCTGGGCCTAAGATCTCCTGGGCAGTGAGAGCACCGAGTCCTAACCACTAGACCGCCAGGGAATTCCCCTGTACCACCGTTTTAAAAACATCGTTTAGAGGGCTTCCCTGGTGGCGCAGTGGTTGAGAGTCCGCCTGCCAATGCAGGGGACACGGGTTCGTGCCCCTATCCCGGAAGATCCCACATGCCGCGGAGCGGCTGGGCCCGCGAGCCATGGCCGCGGAGCCTGTGTGTCCGGAGCCTGTGCTCCACAACGGGAGAGGCCACAGCAGTGAGAGGCCCGCGTACAGCAAAAAAAAAAAAAAAAAAACATCGTTTAGAGTCTTAACAAGAAAAAGAAAAATACATTAAAAGGAAAAAATCAGATCTTTCTTATAGTATGTAAATAACCTCTTAACAAAAGATGTTCAGACGCCATCTTATAGCCTGCTACATGACTCCCAAATTCAAAGAGGACCTGTAATTGGAGATCTTGGACTCTTGCATAACTACACATGATTTAACAAATACCTGAGTGCCTGCCATTCATCTAGCAATACTTAAAGATAATGGAAGACCTTTAAGCTTCTTTGAGCTGTTCTTGCAATCTGTTTGATTAAACTAAACTATGTGTCAGTTTTTAGTTAGGGAGTTGGAAATCAGTAAGCTTCTTGCTACAGATTTTAACATAATTAATGAGGAGCATTATACATCTAGAAATGAAGGAGACAAAAGAAGACAGCTCTTTTCATCCTGTTGAATTTTGTAGAACTTTAAAATTCTATTGTAGTGTTTTGGTAATTAGACATATAGACAATCTTTCTGCCCTGATCCAGATTATAGAAAATGGCATGAATTTAAGGGATTACAGCATGCTGTTTCCATAATTAACTTAATACTGTTTGTTTACTTTTTATAGAGTTTGGAAAGGAACATATTGAAGTAAGTAAAGTAATAATTGCGTGCTTGTTTTTGTCTACAGCTAGAGCATGGACTAGGCTATATGCCATGAATAATATTTAAATCGATCCGATCATCGAGTGTGCATCACTTCTCCTGTTCTGCCAAGACTTCTTCCTTTTTTGTTTGCATTTAATGGACACAGTCTTAGAAACATTACAGAATAAAAGCCCAGACATCTTCAGTCCTTTGGTGATTAAATGCACATTAGCAAATCTATGTCTTGTCCTGATTCACTGTTGTAAAGCATGAGCAGAGGCTAGAAGTGTCATCTGGATTGTTGCGAAATGTTTAAAAGCAGTGGCCCTTCTCTGCTTTTATTCATTTCCCCATCATGGTTTGAGTGTAAAGCACTGTGAATGAAGTTAGTTGTCAGGGTTAGCTGCAGGGGTGTGGGTGTTTTTCTTTGTTATTATTATTTTTTTTGGTGGGGGGGGAAGGTAGTTTTATTTTAATTTTATGGGCTCCTTCCCCCTTTTTATGGTGATCTAATTGCATTGGTTAAAAGCAGCTAACCAGTTCTTTAGAATATGCTCTCTAGCCAAGTCTAACTTTATTTAGACACTGTAGATGGACAAGCTTGATTGTTTGAACCAAAATGGGAACATTAAACAAACATCACAGCCCTCACTAATAACATTGTGACTTTGCTGTCAAGTGTAGAATCCTCCCTTCAAGAAAAAGCTTGTGACCATTTTGTATGGCTTGTCTGGAAACTTCTGTAAATCTTATGTTTTAGTAAAATATTTTTTGTTATTCTACTTTGCCTTTGTACAGTTTATTTTACTGTGTTTATTTCATTTTTCCCAATGTGACAATCGTATTTAAAAATTAAAACTGACGGAACATTCTCTTTTGGTCTTCAACGTCTGACAAATTGAATGGCGAGAGGTAGATTTTGCCCGTTTCTTTTCACTAATGCAAAATTTGTGTTAAGATATATCACTGAATGGAGTATTTATAAGCTGGCCCTGAGCATGCCTAAAGCATCAGTATGTGACATTTTTTACCTCCTAGAAATTTGAAATAAATGTGTTTGTGTTGTCTGATTAGTTAGATGATCATTGGTGTCTTGCCACAATGTTTGAAAATTACTGTAGAGGAGAGTCACAGCACAGCCACACTCGTGACTGGCTTTATGTGGGACTTTCACATGTGCCACATTTGTGTCTGACATTTGCATTATGACCTTGCTCTTAGTTCTTGTCTCGGAACTTCATGTGTGACCACTGGTGTGTGTTATTAGGAAACACCAATCTGATAATCACTTGGGGTTTGCTCAGGCCATTTATGAGTCTTTCTTACAGACCTGCTGAGCAAATCTCAAGCAGCCAGCTTGCATAAGTGTCATCAGAAAGATTTCTCCTTTAGAGGGCATCATATCCTCAATTAATGATTCTTACTGTCATCCCTCTAATACTTGCTACGGGAGCTCCTTTTATTCTTTAATTTGATAATCAACTCTTTTTTCTGCATTGACAGAGTTCCTCCCCGACAAAACTGTTCTTTCCCACCCTTCCATATCTAATTCCTGATTCTTGTTATTTTTAAGACATAAATGTAGTCAGTCATAAGTATGTAAATGTTAACCTGTGGGTTGGAACCTTTGTCTCTTGCAGTTTAAGGTAATGGATATTGTAGCCCATCTGAATTTTCCCCCCCTCTTATTCTCGTAACTTCTGGAGTTTTTTCAGAATGTGGTGTATTTTATTGTGCTCCTATGTAAGATGAAGAATTATCTATTAAAATTACATTTTCAACATACAAAAGTTTTTGATGACTGGTAACTGGTATCCTTCCAAATAAATGCATTGCTTGGAAACAAATGCTAGTTTAATTCAGAATAAAATTGTTCATAACCCTAATATTGTAAATTTAAAGACTTAACAGCAGTTGTCATTTATAACAATTCTTGAGCTGTTTAGAAGTTGTCTTGCCACTGAGGAAACTGAATCTCATTCTGGGGCCAAAATGAGTGAACACTTCAAGCAGTTAAATAGAGATCAGCTTTATTTATTGCAGATGGCACTGCTCATGATGATAGCTAGTATTACATAGTGATTTATAAGTTATAAAATTCCAGATTTAAATCTGTTGCTCTACAAAAATGTATCTAAAATAGGCCTCTGATATCTACTGAGTTTTTGAGTTATAGAAATACAGAAATGAAATAATTCAGTTTTCATTTCAAATACATGAATTCCTAATTTCATGGCATCATGGTTTTTTCCTTTGTAATTTTGATAAGAGTCCCCATTGTTTTGGTAATACTTCCTTTCTCAACCAGTGAGATGAAACAAGAACCAGTGTGTTGAGCTTTCTTAGGATTTAAGGGGCTCTGGAAGAGTCCAAGATAAGAGTTCGAAAACTGAGAGCTACATCTGGCTTTGGGGCCTATTTTCCTTGGCCCACACAGTGTGGTTGGTTAAAACATTTTGAATTCAGTGCCAACATTTAAAAGAATCAGGAGACTCACATGAAAGTCTAGAATTCTGGTAACTTGAATGATCTGAAGTTCTGGCAGCAGCAGACATGACCTGCCTTATGTAGGGTACCTTCTGGGAGGAGCTGAGTAGCAGCCATCCTAAGAAGAGCTTGTCATTCTTCTCTTAATTCAGTGACTCTCCAGCTGGTGAGAGTCCTCTCCCGGGCCACCTGCTCCTTTATGTAGTTCTTTTCGCTTGTAAGCCTTTGACTTTGTAACTACTAAGCTTATGGACACAGTTATTCGTCAAGTAAAAGTGCCTCATATGTGCCCAACACTACTACTTGTTGGGGATGATTAGGTGTATGAGACTGGCATGGGACGTTCCTTTGTGGACCTTCTAATCTAATGGGGGAGGGGGCATGGACAAAGAGCAGTTTCCACTCTGATGGAGAAGGGAAGTAAGCACTTGGGAGGGGCCGCTCTTCTGGATTCAACACCTCCAGGCTGGGGAACAGCATGTGCAAAGCCCTGGGAGAGGAAAAGAATCTGAATATATTGATAAGTGCTTCTTGAAAGTCAACTCTGCCCATTCAGAAGCTTTTCTGAAATCCTGAGGTATTAATAGGAGCTTTGTTTTTCATGTGATTTTTAAATTTTGTTGTCTCCTTTGCTGTGATTTGCTTCCAAGACTAGTTAGTCTTGGTCCTCTCAGAGGCTGTCTAATGAGATCTCAGATTTCAAATTATGTAGAACTTAAACCCTGTTCTACACCAAGAACACACTTTTAATACAGTTTCAGAGCATTTAAAAATAGATCAATACACAAAAGCCATAGGTGCTATGGTTTAGCACTATTAAAGGAGAGTGTGGCGGGGAAATCTGGTATCCTTTAAGACATAAACACAGTTTTAGCTAAATGGAACTAAATGGTATCATGGGAATGATAGGAATCGGCTTTATTTTTCTATTTGATGGTTCAGGAATGTTTTGGCTATTTACTCTAGCCACATCAACTTTTTGTTAGTTGCAGTAGCAAAGGTTTAAAAATACAGCCTTACCTACAAAACGTGGGGAAAAAAAATGCCATGATTATAGGGCAGCTAATTCAACAGTCTGTTTTAAACAAATGTAATATTTCATTGGAATAATGTATTTTGGGGCTGGGGGCAACATTTCATTTAGCTATTTAGCATGCTGCTTAGTTTAAGAAATATCAGGGGTTTATTTTTAAATGATCACAAAAGCAAAATATGTTGACTGTAATAACTTGAAATATTAAGAATAAAAATCTGTACTCCACCATCCAGACTGGTGATACTTTGTTTCCTTAACCAAATCCCCCACCCCCTGAGTTAATTTCCATTTTTATCATTGAGGTTGGAAATTGGGAGGATTTGTTCCAAGAGTTGGCTTTGCTACAGCTTTATGTTACAAATTGGACAAGTTCCCATTGGCTGCAAAACTGGGAATTGGACTAAAGTTTTTCCTGTTAAGTATGGAACTCAACATGAAGAGTCTGGGTCCTCCCTTCTCCCTGCAATTTCACCTTTGCTACCCTTTAGCTGATCTCATTTCATATGTGCCAGTTGGCATAGCATTTCGAAAGCGTATGCAGACTTGCTAACCAAGCTGAGCCGCTGTGGACTTGATGTAGTTGTTTCTGGTTGGTTGGAGAAGCATATGGTAATTGTCTGAATATTTAGACCTTCCTTGTCTCGTAGCAGAGCAACAACTGAAATCCCATGATCTCGTAGAAGTACATTTTATGGTGCTCATTAAGGAGCTTTAACATTGCTCTGCTAAGCATTTTTACCTATGGGACAAAAGAAGTTTAAGAAATTATGAAAGATTTGATAACTCAGGTTCCTGTCATGTGGAACAACTAGCACATTTCCATTTTACATATTCCTGATCCATATTCAGCCACCATGTGACTCCTTTTGAAATAGTTCATGATCTAGATTAGTAAATCCCAATAACTCTTGTTTCATTATAACCTAGCAAGTTTACAGAGTATTCTGGCTTAGGTTCAACAGTAGACTACTCAAGAAGACTTACTCAGACCTGTCAAAAGCAGGTCAGACACGATATGTTGGTTACACTAAATTTGAACTTGGTGCTGTTTTCCTTATGTTTTGGCAGGAAGCATTAGGACTGTGAGTAACCAAAGAAGTAGGGCCAAATTCTTGTAATCCGTGTTTTTTCATTTTGAAACGGTAAATATTTTGGGCTCTGCAGGCCATGAGTCTGTCTTGATTACTGAACTTTGTCAGTGTGGTGAGAAAGCATCCATAGACAATTTTAAACAAATGGGCATGCTGTGCTCTTCTCTAACAAAACTTTAATTTTCACATGTCACAAGGTATTTTTTTTTCCAACCATGAGAAGTGTAAAAAACATTCCAAGTTTGTGAATTATACAAAAAACAGGCTGGGGACTCCATTTGTTCTGTAGGTTGAGTTAACCCCTACCTCCTTGGCAGTGATTGATTATTCCACTGCTCTTGTGTTAGAACCGAGGGAGATGTGTCTCTCCTCCCCCTTTTAAAAAGTGATACGGGGCTTCCTTGGTGGTGCAGTGGTTGAGAATCTACCTGCTAATGCAGGGGACACGGGTTCGAGCCCTGGTCTGGGAAGATCCCACATGCCGTGGAGCAGCTGGGCCCGTGAGCCACAACTGCTGAGGCTGCGCATCTGGAGTCTGTGCTCCGCAACAAGAAAGGCCACGATAATGAGTCGCCCCCGCTTGCCACAACTAGAGAAAGCCCTCGCACAGAAATGAAGACCCAACACAGCCATAAATAAAGAGATAGATAGATAGATAAATAAAAAATAATAGCCAAGCATTTGAAGCCCTTAAAAAAAGTGATACGTTACTGTTACTCCAATAACGGAAAAGATTTGTGATGCAGATGTCCTTTTTCTGCTTTGATAGTAATATATTTTGATAAGTTATATACAGATTGGGCACTTATAAAACCCAGTTTTTTCATTTGAGATTATTGAACATTTTCACCTTGAAAATTTCTCAGAACGTTCACTTAAAAACTATACAGGATTTTGTTTTTTTGGCTGCGCCTCTTGGCATGCAGGATCTTAGTTCCCCAACCAGGGATCGAACCCGTGCCCCCTGAAGTGGAAGTGCAGAATCTTAGCCACTGGACTGCTAGGGAAGTCCCTATACAGGATTTTTAAAGAAAACATGAAATCTGTACAGGCTCTTTAAAAAATGTGACCTTAACAGGTAATGCTGTATTGTTTTTCAATTAGCACTATTGAAAGGACCTCCATCTGTGGCAGCACATTTCTTTGGTAGCTGTGTAGTGTTTATCAAGTAGATGACCATAATTTAACCCCCCAGTTTGTGCATTTAAATTGATGTCAGTTTTATAAATAATGCAATACACATCTTTGACCATATTTTGATTTTGCAACTTGTTGAAGTATTTTTGTTGACTAGATTCCCAGAAGTGGAATTGGTGAAAGCGTTATATGCATTTAAAATTTTGACAGTTACTACTACTGTTGCTCTCAAAAAGGCCATACCAGTTTACTCTGCATCCTTAACCTGAATGCCATTTTTATGTCTGTACAATATTCCATTATATGGATATATTATTAGTTAACCATTACCCCTTTGGGCCTGGGCATTTTATTTCCATGTCTCGCCACTTTGGTTGCCTAATCTTGGTAGGTACATCTGTGTCCACGTTCCTGGAGATTAGATTCCTAGTGTAGTAACTTGACTAAAATGTATTTTATTTCTTGATACACAGTAATGGCCAAGTATTTTTTATTTCACTAATTATTTGACTAAGGAATGAATTTGACTAAAAATTGAGAACAGCTGTTAAGAATAATGATGCTATTATAATGTCTGGCACTGGTGTTTAATAGAACCAGGAAATGGGATGTCCAGAGGGTAGTATTCCACATATTGGGAAGAGTAACTTTGGGGATCATAATTAGTTGAAATCGCATCAAAGTAGAGGAATTTAAGACTAGCTTCTGGGGACTTCCCTGGTGGCGCAGTGGTTAAGAATACGCCTGCCAACTCAGGGGACACAGGTTCGACCCCTGGTCCAGGAAGATCCCACATGCAGCGCAGCAACTAAGCCCACGCGCCTAGAGCCTGGCTCACAAGAGAAGCCACCGCAGTGAGAAGCCCGTGCACTGCAATGAAGAGTAGCTTCTGCCTGCCGCAACTAGAGAAAGCCCGTGCACGGCAACAAAGACCCAACGCAACCAAAAATAAATAAATTTATTAAAAAAAAAAAAGCTAGTTTCAGAGTAAATTAGGGTCTTTTGACATAATGCAATGCCAAGATGGCCCTTGGGAACCTTCTCATCTTACTGCTAGGATTTAGCCAATGGCACTAGTCAGGAAGGTATTAAAAATAAGGAAAGTAGCACCAGGGATGAGATCACTTTTCAACCTTTGTTCTACAATTCCATATAAAATGTATGTATAAAAGTATTTGATGGGGATCACATTTTTATATAAAATTTTGCTTTTGAAGATGGTACCTGTCTTAAAAAAATAGATCTAACACCTTGAAAGGAATTTTCTGATGTATAAATAACTTAAATAATTACCACTCATCTCTACTTCACTAGAATATAAGATCCTTGAGGGTACAAACTTGTTCTGTTCTGTAGCTCTAATGCTAGGCATAAAGCAGATGCTGACTACTGTGCAGCTAATGGTAAACAGTTACATTAAGAATTTATGAAACAAGGTACTGGATGGAAACTTCGAGACAATCAGCTACACAGCAACGTTCCAGCTGTCACAAATCCATTACAAATTATACTTTAATGAACTCAACTAGTGTTTAGTCTGTGTAAGAGACATGTAGAGAATTCTTGTATTCCAACGTGAAGACATTAGAAAATGCCAAGTTTTCTCTTTTCCTCCAATTTAACAATCCTAATAAAAAACCAAATGAGATTTGAGTAGAACTTTTATGTGAGGATTCTAAAGCTCATCTTAGGTAAATAATATTTTGGGTAAATATAATGGCCTCACCAGTCACCCTTTTAAAACAGAGCTGTAATAATTAATATGGGGACTTCCCAGGTGGTCCAGTGGTTAAGACTCCACGCTCCCAATGCAGGGGGCCCGGGTTTGATGCCTGATCAGGGAACTAGAGCCCGCGTCCAGGAACTGAAGATCCTGTAGGTGGCAACAAAGATACTGAGTACCGCAACTAAGACCCAGCGCAACCAAGATAAATATTAAAAAAAAAATAATGTGATGGTAGTGTAGAAAGTGTCTGCAACATATTACAGCAAAATACAGAATAAGCCAAGAGCCCTTTAAAATTGTTAAAATAATTATAACACAAACCCCATTAGGAAAGGGGACTAGCAATAAATAAGACAACCACAGTGGCATGACCGGTGTCCAATAAGATGGAAAACATACATTAGGAGAGTAATGGCAACACCTTACTGGTGAGCTGTTCCTTTTAACTCAGTTCCACTAGTAAGGATCATAAAAGGGAAGTGTATAAATGAACTACTAAGAGATAATTATATGGCCACCCATGGGAAAACAGTAAAGTTGTTACTGTGGAATGCCAGACAAGTTTTCACTTGGACAGTGTTAAGATATGTTAAAAAAAAATTCATTCCCATTTTTTATTTGATGTTTCCAAATATAAAAAAAGTCAAGATTCTTACACCAATTATCTCAAATGAGACCATGCAAAGCAATTTAAAGTGTATACAACAATCATTCCCCCTTCAGTTTTGCTGCTTTATACAACTGTGTGATCAACAGAAAATTGAATGGCATGTGCCTGGTTGGAAAATTTCACCGGTTTACAAAAAAACAAACAAATGAACGAACAAAAACCCAACAACAAACATGCAAGATAGTTGCTACTTTGTGTCTGTGAATCAATTTACAAAGTTTTTAAAATTTAGGAGCCACACGGAACTGAAAATTTTAGCTGCCCAATTTTATCCAACTACCCCACAGAAAGCACAAACGACAGTCCCAACACTGTAAACTTTGAAGAGTTGAGATAGTAGACACTATTTGTTATCTATAGTAGATTCAACTGTTGAGTCTGCAAATGTAGGCTTTTTTCTCTTAACAGAAATAAATCTCCTTAGGGCCTTTCCTCTAATTTTGCTAGGCTGGGTTCCAAAAGAATAGCGAAGAACCCTTCATGTGAAATTTAAAGTGTGACGACTGAAATATTCTGATGCATTATACAAATTTTTGCTAGTTGCATAGTAAAGACAGGTGGTTTGCTAAATGGCACTGAAGAAAACCTAACCCAGTGGCACTACTTAGTCCAAATGTTTCTGACCAAAGAAAATTATACAACAATATTTATAGGCTCACTTTTAAGAAATGGCTGACATTAATACTGTACATATTTTACATGTCAAATACATAGTCCAAGGGTTTATAAAATAAGTTCATGCATTATTACTTCTAATAATATCATATACAAGATACCCAGCCCTCCCCCCAACCCCCAGTACTTCTGACAACATTTCAGGTGGACACAGTCTTATATACAAAAACAATCCAGTTTCTCTGCTGTGTTAAGTATATAATTTAAAGAAACTTCAGAGATCACTGAGGAAAAAACTCTTAGTCCATTGAAGATTGATACAAAGTGTCAATCTGTGGGATTTAAAATGTTTCCTTTTAAAAAAACACCCAGAATACATAAACTCTGTACAAAGAAAAATATAAAAATTCTGGATGATCATGTTTGATCACACTACATAATTTAGAATGAAATATCATTGGTTAAAAGTTTTTCTACTTCACTCATTCCTTTGACAGCATTAATTTGTGAACTAATATTTATATAGTTCAGCTGCATTTATGGCACAAGATCTCATTTTCAAAACAGTGGCACCAATTTCCCTTAAGTGTAACAGCACTCTATTTTTAGCAGCAATTATATTTTTAAAGGTTAACAATTTATAGAACAAATGTATAACTATGCTTATTTTCTACTTTATGTTCCACCAGTTACAATTATTTACAAGAAGCTAACAAATGTCTACATATGGAATCATCTTTCACTTGCCCCACCTCATTTCTGACTTGGTCAGGGAAGTACAGGTGTTTCAGACAAGGTATTTATGTGTTTTAGATGGGATTCTTGGATTTAAGTGAATATAAAGACAAGTGTAAGACAAAGTAATTCTTAATTCAGGTATGTTCCAGTGCCCCAATATTTAGTTATATGATAAATAGTACCTACTAACCAGCTGTAAAAGATGAGATGTTCTAAGGTGCCTTAACAATCTAGGTCTGTAACAGCTGAACAAGAAGGCCATTTACTCAATTGTGATGCAGTCAGCACTGACTGGCATTTAAGGTGGTAACCAGCAAGTTTAACTGAAGAGATGTCACTAAATTAAAAAACTGGAAATATGTTTTTAAAAAGCAATTTACATTGAGGGAAATATGGTTCTCATGTATTCTGTGTAAAGAGAGATTATGGATGAAAGGAATTGGCAATGGAGCACGCTAACTCAAATTCCATGAATACAGTTTTTGTGATGTTATGTACTACATGTATTTTGCTTACTGTACCCGCCTAACAATCACCAGCTCTACAGAGTTAAACTTTGTATTAAAGGACTATTGAGTTTTAGGGGAATTGGCCATATCAGGTAGTTAGGGACATAATACCGGTTGTGAAAACTGAGACAAACGAGTTGACAAATTCCTGAAAACAGGGCCATATAGAAATAGTCCAAATCTGGAATCTATGAATCAAAATTGTGATCCTATGAAACAAGTTTTTGGGTTGATGGACTGCTTTAATATCAAGAATTACTGTCGTAAATTCCCACAACAGAAGGATTTGTTGAATATGTTAATATTGTGAATGAGAAACAATTTAAGGGAAAAATATACCCACGAATAAGCTGAAATGACAAAAACCACAGACTGACATCAAATGGACAAAAAACTGAAAAAAAAAATGCTGTGAAAATGCCAACCAAAATAATAAGGTGGGTGAGTGGGGGCACAGTTAAGGCATCTAAAAAAAATTCCACATGGCTTTGGCTTATTAAAATATTTTACACTATTTTTTTTTAAAAGAAGATTTGAAAGCATCTGAAAAACATGCAGATTGTTTGAAAATCCTGCATGGCAAATTCAGACAGTTTGAAAGCGTCATTCAGATGTTTGCCAAGGATAATAAAGCCTCTGCCCACGAGACTGCACATGGTGGAAGAGGTCCTTCCAATTCTCTCTATCTTACACTAGACGGCAGCCCAGAGGTCTGTGCAGCAGTTACAAACAGGGTGTTACTATCTGGAAGGGAAGGGACTGTGGAATTTCCATTGGTTGGAGAACAACCCAGCTTTAGTTTTTCCAGGTACTCGGCATGTACAGGCTTATGACACTGGAGAACTTTGATGGCATCTTCTACTTTGAACCACTCTCTCTTTCTTCCTAAAAAACAGTATGAAATTGGTTACTAAAAATAAAAAATAATGAGGTCAATTTAAAAAAGCTATACGCTATTAACAATGCCCCCTCAACTGTCTCCACAAATAATGACTATGTTTTGGGGAATGGCTTAGACAACAACATATTGGGGAACAATTTTAAGATAATTCAAATTTGGAGATGTATATTGATCTTCTCTAAAAAGTAACCCCAAATAATTTAGGGTGAAAACTGAATACACATATGTAGTATTTGAATTAAGAGAATTCAGATAGCAAAAGGAAAGGGAATTTACCTATATTAACAGAATCTTCCCAGTCTTCTAATATTTCAGTGACAGTAAGAACATAAACATATGTTCTGTGCTTTCGGTCCTGGTTCTGCTTGAATATAAAAGAAAAGCATGTTAATCTACAAGAGCTAGCCATATACACATTTTCGAGTGAAAAATTCAGTGTGGCATACATTAGCATAGTCTATTTGCCAACATAGGCAAGTATACTCAGTCATATAACCCAGCATAAAAGTGAGTTTATATGAGACAAAACATTTAAAATGGTGAAATTAGCTCCCAATACTAAACTTTTAGCACTTTGGTTTCTGTCCATTAGACAATTTTCATAAAGAAAATCTTAAGATTGGAATGGAATCTATATTAAAAGAACTGCATTCCTGTCATCTTTATCCTAGGTCCTATTCCTGTGGGCTAATCCCAACAGTCTTTTGTGACAATGGAAACTGCTTCCTTTAGGACCTCTGTAGAAGAGCAAATAGCCCCAGCTCCTTTAGAACATGCCTCTCAGAGGGTCACAAGATGCATACAGAGCACAGCCCTATTAACCTAGACCAGGGCCTCTCAACCTTGACCATCTACTTCATCACCCAGGATGAAAATTTTTTTTCAGAGACACTGATTCAGTGAGTCTGAGAGGAGGCCTAAGTATTTAAAAGCTTCCAGGTGAACTATGCATAGCAAAGGTTGAGAATAATAGGATAGTATAGAATAATAGGATAGTCCATTTCTGGAATGTTATATTGATATTTTAATCCTATATGCCCAAACTCAATTTTTAACCATATTAAAACTGCTGCCTAGCCTTGTCTCTAGGTTCAAAATTAAACCCAAGTTGGCCTTAAGATGAAGGGGCTCATCTTCATCTTGATTAAAGTTAGCCTTGTTTGCTATAGTCTAAGACTTTAGATAATTGACTTATTTTTTTCCTACCACAAATCACCTGAGTAATCCACTCATTCAGTGTCTTATGTCTTTGAGAATGAAAGAAAACCCGCAATATGTTTTCCAGTTTAACCAGGAGATGGTGCTATTTAACTGGGTAAAGCAAGTGCTGAATTCTGCAAAATTTTGAATAGTACCTTAAGAACTTTATTCTTAACAATTACTGTATTCTGGAAGTCATCAATTCTATCAAGTGCTGTACAATCAGAATTTTTTCTCAATCCCTGTAAAAGGCTTAAAATTAAAATCTGTAGGGACTGTATTTACATAGTCCTACCAGCAGGACTAAGCTAACACTTAAATAGTATCTTGGGGGAAAAAAAAGTCACAATGTGTCTGATATACCATGTACCTAGGTCTGAATTTTGGATGAAAATATATCTGAGAACAGCTTGGGTCTCATTTCTCCCCACCTTCCATAGAGTACCTGTCACTTCCAAATTTCCTCTCCACAAATTCCATTCTGACTTCAGTCATAACAAATTATACAAGAAAATTCTACGTTTCCAGTATCTAGTCTTGTGTATCTGAGTTATGCATCCTCATGGTGTCCTTTCAGGATAAAGTCATTATGTATATCACCCAACGTTACATGCTGAAGGCAAAGGGTACATTTCAAGACAGTATCCATGAGAGACCTAAGCCCTTAGGTGATATTGAGGATATCACCTCCTAAAAAGTCTATACCTAAACTGTATACAGTGAACCAAGAGGTAAGTCTGTCATATCAGCCCCACTGTACTGTCACATAAGACAAATTACCACTGTAATAATGCTGTATAAAATTAATGGTATATGAAAGTTAAGCAGCTTTTACTTCCCTCCCTCCTAATCCTTATGATTTGCTTGCCTACTGATAGTTTTAGATGAATGTCTAGTTCAGGCTGCTGGCCTGTTAGGAAGGAAGAAGTCATTAATCCTATCATCAGCAAGATGAGGATTACTTTTGTAACTCACCTCAAATATGCCCAGGAGTCTGCCCAATTTTCCTTTGACTCCAGCCTATTAAAAAAAGATGAAATGTAAAATTTTTACCTCTACATAACAAAATTTATATGCAAGTTATTTTCTTTCTATGTGTTACACTTCCACTGCACAGTCCTGTTCCTTTTACCTAGTACTGTGACACTGGAACTTCACTGTGTGCCCCATTCAAACCCATACTGCAAAGTAACAAACTGGCACATGCTGTCTCCTAGAGGACGCTCATCCCTTAAGACCCGTCTCTAGGAAACCTTTCCAATTATGCATCAACACCCAATGAGAGCCTTACCATTCACTTCTCATTTATGCCCTAAATGCTGTTCCAGTTTTTATGGCACTTGATCTATGCTGTTTTGCCCCTGAGTAAAGCAAGTTCTATCTCTCATCAGGTGTGAGAAGACAGGCAGGCCAAGTGTGCTTCTGTGCACGTGTGCCCCCTTATTTTACTGAACTTTAAGAAAAAGCCAGTAAAATAAAAGCAACTGGCTTTTTTATTTATTTGAAAAGGAATTGTAGCATATGAGGAATGTCTCTGTGCATTTTTGCTCAGTTAATACAAATCTTGCCCTGGGGCAAGGCCATCATGTTATATGTTGATCACCAATCAGACTTACTATCTATTTTTACCAGGTAGAAAAAAAAATCTGCTTAGCAAAGCACTAGCTGTAGTTACATGCTTTAAAATGTTGAATTAGACAACCAAACAGCACCTGTGGGATCTGCCTGTCTTCTTGCCTTCTCCCCGGTGTACACAGCAAAGTGCCTTGTTTGTGAATCTCACCCAGAACGTGCTACTCTTCATCTTACCTCTTCATAAACCTCCCTCACGGCAGCACCGCCAGGCTCCTCCTCGGGCTCCATTCCTCCTCCTGGGACAATCCATTGATCTGGGTACCGACTGCTGCTCACCAACAGCACCTGCAAGATCGACCATAATTGTAAACTCCAGCCCCAGAAGCACTATGGACATTCACATTCATTTTCCCATGCGACAACAGCAGAGGTGGGCAATTTCAACAGAAACTGTATGACCCACAAAGCCTAAAACACTGTTTGGCCTTTACAAGAAACTCGGCAAATCTGGGTCAAGAACAGCATTAAGATTGAAACGTGCACAAACAAACAAAAACAAACACTCTATTATCACAGAGTAGTATCCTATTAGTTCACTTTTTAATGGTATCTGAAACAGGAAATATATATTCATCCTATAAGTGAAAATTTGTGTGCTAGGTTGGGTTGGAGTTCACCGAAGTTGGGGGTGGGGTGGGGAAAGGCTATGATAAATAACCAAATAATGTTCATGAAGGTCACATCTTGACCAACTTGAACAAAAATGTCTGCAAAATGACCTTAGTATATTGCCTTCAAGTAAATGCAAAGAATTCTCACCAGAAATTAATCAACTGAGAGCAAAGCTTGATCCCCGATGTGAGTTCTGGTTTTCTGACACTGTGCCAGCTGTCTGCCCGGCTTCCTCCCTACCGCCAGAGGAACGGACAGCCCTCAGGAGTTCACAGCCAGCCCAGAATTCACCTACTTGAGTAAGTTGCCAGAACTCAACCTTCCCCAAATGGAAAGTTCCCGGCTGACAGCAGCAGTTTAGCAAGTCCCACCTTTCCCCCAAACCTCTAAAACAGGGTTGGAAGATGAGGGAACACCTGTTCAGGTGCACAACCCCCCTCAACTTGAAAAAAAAGCAGCACACCTTTGCCTACGGACACACCATCACCACAGAGCAGTGGATCAACTAATGCTCCAGTGATCTGAGCTCCATTTCTCTCATTCTTGATCTGGATAGGACTCTACTGCTCCTACCAGCATCACTCCTCCAAGTATATAACTGGCAGAACAGTGCCAAGTCCAGAGAAAGCACCGTAAATTAACACAACAGTTGATATAGCCTTAGCTAAAGTACTAATGGCTGACACTGAGGGAACCACCAAGTCCAAATACAGCAATTTTGGTAAAGTAAAATGTAAGACAGCCTTAAATTTGAGCTTTCTTAAGTATTAGCAAATAGGGCTTATGTATCAAAATTAGAAACTAAAGAGCCAGAGTAAACAAATCTAGCAAGAACTAGAAAGCACAGGTTTCAACTGGAAGATGTTTATAACTCTACTAATCATAAACCAGATGTGTTTCATTCCTTGATGCACATGGTGATGGGTACCAGTGTCGTCCTCTGTAAAAAGAAGTAACTATCCTTTCAAGACTGTTGAGTGTTAGTATTAAATACCTTAGATCCTAGACTAAATACGCACTGTTGGCCATTACTAGCTCTTCTGCTTTCCCACCAACTGAGTTGAATTAGCCTATCAAGACAAGCTTGTTGGGACGTCCCTGGTGGCGCAGTGGTTAAGAATCCACTTGCCAATGCAAGGGACACGGGTTCGATCCCAGTCCGGGAAGATCCCACATACCGCGGAGCAACTAAGCCCGTGTGCCACAGATACTGAGCCTGCGCTCTAGAGGCCGCGAGCCATAACTACTGGGCCTGCACACCACAGCTACTGAAGCCCGTGCGCCTAGAGCCCGTGCTCTGCAACAAGAGAAGCCACCGCAATGAGAAGCCAGCACACAGCAACAAAGAGTAACTCCTGCCCTCCACAACTAGAGAAAGCCTGAGCGCCACAAAGACCCAACCCAGCAAAAAATAAATTAATTAAAAAAAAAAGATAAGCTTGCTCCCCAAATTTTGCCAGTTGTACTTGTTTTTATAATTACTGAGAGTTAATGACAAATGACAGCAAGAAGGAATTATCAAAAAAGGGTCTGCAAAGATTCATTAAAAATGTGTTATTAAAAATTGTTATCAAGGACTTCCCTGGTGATGCAGTGGTTAAGAATCTGCCTGCCAGTGCAGGGGACATGGGTTCGAGCCCTGGTCCGGGAAGATCCCACATGCCGTGGAGCAAGTAAGTCTGTGAGCGACAACTACTGAGCCCGCGTGCCACAACTACTGAAGCCTGCGAGCCACAACTATTGAGCCCACAAGCCACAACCACTGAGCCCGCGTGCTACAACTACTGAAGCCTGCACACCTAGAGCCCATGCTCCGCAAGAGAAGCTACCGCAACGAGAAGCCCGCACACAGCACGCAGAGTAGCCCTCGCTTGCTGAAACTAGAGAAAGCCCGCATGCAGCAACGAAGACCCAACACAGCCAAAAATAAATAATAAAAATAAATAAAATTTTAAAATTGCTATCAAATTAAGTATGGATGAGATACTAAAAAAAGACTAAAAGAAGGAAAATTTTAAAATCCAGAAAGTTAAAATTCTACTCTGTACAAAGTGGACTGCAAATCAGATTTCACCTTTGTATTTTATTCAAAAACGAGACTTGCCAAGAATCTATGGCATTCAAAGACTTTGACTCTATTATCAAGACTGGCAAATGAATGTAAGTTTTTAAGTTAAAACAAAAATGTTTAAGGTACCGAAGTGTTATATCTTACATCAAGGGAAAAGTAAATGGTAACCATCAGTCCTGACCACAGAGTTGGAAGCCTCTTTTCCTGGTTACTAGGTGTGAGTTAGGGATAATCTGGTTTCTATTATCCGAACAAAATTCTTACTACACAATGCTATGCTCTCTAAGCAACCCCCTTGATTACCTTCATAATGGAACAGGACAATGCAGGTGGCTAGCCACCAGAAAAGTACATCTTCATTTAGTAAATAGGGAGTTTCAAAACCATCAATATTTATAATGTTTGAGTTCTGAAAAAATGAAATTCAGTGTCATATATCTAGGTCAATGACCATTATGTTCCTATTTGACCAAGACAGTCTTTAAGAACTAAATTACATAAGGTTAATAATGTTGAAAAACAATTAGTACAGTCTGTGCCTGTTTTTGAACTAACACTTAAGCTTCCGATTTAAAACCAAATCTTTATCTACCTACAGGATATCACTATCATGTGACTAAGCTTCTCTTCCAAATGATTTAGCTGAAATCAAGAACTTATGATGCTGCAAGAGTCTCTTGACATTCCAAAGTGATGAAATTTGATTAAACCATTAACTTCAAATGTATCTTTTCAAAAAATGGTCAATTTAAAATGAGTAATACCTAAGGTATACCATCTAAATGTTTAGATGCTCAGCATCTAAACAACTAACTTAAGAGATCTGATAACGAGCCTTTGGTGATGGTACAGATTTGGAAACCAGTATGTTATTAAGTACTTGCCTACTGGTCCTGAGTACTTTATTTGGAGTTCAAATGAGGTCAAGGCTACATGGGGGGTGGGGGGGGGAAGGAAGATGGTGATTAAGAAAGAGGCAAGAACTGAGGGATATACTCCATAGACAAGAATAAACAGAATTATGGCAGAGGTCTGCCAGGGTAGCAGAAACAAGGACAATTAAAACCCCTTCTACACACTGGAAGAATCGAAACCTATAGAACCATATCACAAAGCATTATTATTCAATACCTCCCTCTCACCCCCTGCAAAGCCATCTAAACATTCTATAACATCCCCAATGTACTAGATCTATAATGTAGCTTTAGCATGCTAACTAATGCTCTAAGAATGGTGTTACTAAAAACAAACAAAAACTTCTAGAGAAAAGGGTTCTCAGACTACCCACTTTCATCTACACTTTGTCTCAAAATAATGCTTATCAAAATTTTTAAATTCTATGGTTGCATTAACCTTTACAAACTTCTCCTTTCTTCCCTCAGACTACCAAAAAGAATCCATAATTTTACAGGCTCCGAAATCCTAGGTTGACTCTTAGACGTCTGTGATGCAAAATCTGCGAGAAAGTGGTGAAATTTGCTGGAGGTTAAAACAATCTACACTGTAAGGAAGTGAGAAAGAGTGAAGGGAGTGGGGATAAAGTGTAAAAGACAAAAGGAATGAGCGTACAGAGCAGTTGCTATGAAGTAAGTCTACTGATATTTGCCACTAAACATATATATGGATATGAATATATTTATACTTATATACCGTTATTTATTAAGGAAATGACCAATGCTTAAAAAGAAAAAAAAGAACGGCATTACTGAAGTAACAAAAGATAGGTTACAAAAGCTTATTCAGTAAGAGGATACATCAACAGCTGACAGATCCACACATGGTCATTCACAGGTTTTAAATTCCCTTTCAACTACTTTTCTAGGCATATAAGATTTTATGCATCCAACAAGTTGACAGTCTGTCACCACATTAGTGACAAGATGACAAAGATGAAAGTAGACATTTTAACCTTCCAGATAAGCCAGAGCTGAGACCAAAGGAAAGATTTATAAAAAGGAGGCTAGTCCGCCCACCAAGTTGCCGTGTTGGACTTGAATCACACTCAAACCCCAAAGCCAATGGCATTAGAGTGGTGAAAAGTGAAGACACTTCTTCCCCTGATTCAACCTGACCACCTTCATATCAGCATTCCTCCTACTATACTATCAGACCTTATCCCTCTTCATGTACTGGGCAATTATCAGAATAAAACACTATTCCCCTGGCATTGTTGAGTAGTCATTTCTCACATTTGTCTTTTTCTTAGATACCTAATGTTTTAAGATTTGGAACAGAAGTATTCCTCACTTTTAGTAGCAACAGTATAGTGATAGTGGTCCACTTGGAACCAATCCTGAGTCTTGCTGGACAAAGCTTTGTCTGTGAATTGGAATAACGTATAATATAGATTCTATACCCTATATTGCCCAAGTCCTCCTCACTGGGGATGTGTAAAAGTGTGTAAACTAGAAAAGGCTGTTCAACGTCTATATAATGCAGTCATGCCCTCAGAGGCTGGAGGTACATGGGGTTGTTAGCTCCCTACATCAAGGGGCCCCAAATTGCCCTTCGTGTTTCAGCTTTTACCCTCAGGACCGCTCTGGGTCGTGGCCTGTTGCCACGAACAACTAGTCACTACAAACTACTGCTGCTTTCCTGGAAAAAACAGAGCTATCCAGAGAACCCCTCAAGTGATGCCCAAATCTAAGGATGAAGAAGTTTATTTTGTGAATTGTAGCTATTTAGAAGCTGTTTTGGGGTTGTTGTTCTTTCTTCCCACATTAGCATGAATAAGGATCGCATGAATGGTTAAAACTAGCTCTGCCGTACTTAACTGTTTCATAGGCAGTTAGCCAAAATTAGGCCCACAGCATATTAGGAACACCTACTACACACATACACGTTTTAAAAGATAGTAAGTTACAACGATAGTTATTATATCCACTAACCACTACCAACTGCTATTACTAAGCAAACTAGTACTACTTTTTTGGACTATAGAGGCAGAGTGCTATAAGAAGATCAGAAATAACAGCACATTGTGTTGAAAATGTGTTTAACCCAAATTAGATTCTATGGATTGGTAGATAATGGTAAGTTGGGTTGACCATGACTTTTTCTCCTAGCATGTTAATGTTTTGAAGTGATGAGGTAAACTTTTACAAAATTAGAGAAAGCCTTGGCGATAAACCAAAATCACAAGAATAAAACCAGATGCGAATCGTACAGAAGTGCCTCCACTTGAAGGAAGTGGCTGGCTGAGTAGGCGAAGTAGCGCTTCTCTAGGTCTGGGAGAGTTGCAGGCACAGATGAAGAGGGCTGGTGACATTTCCCTGGATTTAGAAAAGGCTACCTTTGGATAGTTAATTCTGATGAAAGTGGTTTCCATTTGAAGTATCTTCAAGGACTTAAATCTCTGAGGAAGTAAGAGTCCCAGAATATATGTCTGAAAAGGACTGTTGATCCTAGGGGTTAAAATGCTAGTAGAGAGAAGTATTAATATTAGTTTTTGTTTTTGAGAACTCTGGTTTTAGAGTTCCGTAGGTCTTGAGACTCTACTCTTCCCAGCAAGTCTTAGTTTTAGTGCATGATTTTGTAGAATGCAGCCCCTGGCTCAGGGAGCTTAAAAGTTAACTGGGGGCTTCCCTGGTGGAGCAGTGGTTGAAAGTCTGCCTGCCGATGCAGGAGACACGGGTTCGTGCCCTGGTCCAGGAAGATCCCACATGCTGCGGAGCGGCTGGGCCCGTGAGCCATGGCCGCTGAGCCTGCGCTTCCGGAGCCTGTGCTCCGCAACGGGAGAGGCCACTACAGTGAGAGGCCCGCATACTGCAAAAAAAAAAAAAAAAAAAAAAAAAAGTTAATTGGAACAAAAAGTCCAAATGGAAGTTCTTAAGACTCTTTGTCTATGTTTCCCACTTGCAACTGTGCCTGGATTCCACCCAGGATCAAGTCATTTCTATTTCTCTCTTTAGAATTCTAGCCTATTTTGCTGCCAGATCATCCTCAAACTTGAATACATCTAAAATCAAAATATTCCTTGTCCAAAAGTAAGAGTTCCTTTCTTGTCTAGCAACTCCTTAACCTTACATTTAAGGTGCTCTTTGTTTTTCAGCCATTATTTGTTCTATGCTATCCTAAGCTGCAGCTTAACTAGACCACAGCCCCAAGTCTTGCTCTGTTTGTGACGCTTGGTTCTTCCTTTCCCACTCACTGAAATCCAACTCCAAATGACTCACGTTGAATCTTAACCCTGGAGTACCTGATGGTACTTTTAACCTTATTTTATTTCCTTTTTATCAGTTATTTGTCTAACCTCCTGCTGTAGAGCACGTTCCTTACGAGAGGACACTTTTCATCTTTGCATCAAATATGTTCAATGGAATCCATTTCGGGTTACCTTTTGTGAATGGATTGTTCACTTTCACTGCACAAGCAGAGTATCCCAGCTACTCTATGGAACACTTACTTGTTGCCTTGACTGGAAGCCCAACTGTCAAAAGTAAGGGTGGTTCCCTAGAGAAATAACTAGCTGGAGAGAGGATCAAGTGAACATGAGATTTAGAAAAAAAGGGGCTCAAAATGATCTGCCAGCTTCTGTGACCTCGAGACAAGTTACTTCTGCTGCCTAATTTCTTCCTATACAAATGCTAATACTTATTATTTAGCTCACAGGGCAGAAAGAGATACAATGGGAAAATACATAAAACCACACCCAAAAGAATAAACACCCCTGCTGTTAGAACATCTTTCCTTCCTACAATAACCTATTCTAAAGTAAGGTCTATCAGTGGTTGAGAGTCCGCCTGCCGATGCAGGGGACACGGATTCGGGCCCCGGTCCGGGAAGATCCCACATGCTGCGGAGCGGGCTGGGCCCGTGAGCCATGGCCGCTGAGCCTGCGCGTCCGGAGCCTGTGCTCCGCAACGGGAGAGGCCACAACAGTGAGAGGCCCGCGTACCGCGAGCGAAAGAAAGAAAGAAAAGAAAGAAAGAAAGAAAGAAAGAAAGAAAGAAAGAAAGAAAGAAAAATTTTAAAAAAGTAAGGTCTACTGAGAACCCCTTCAGTACTGAGAGCCAGACTAGAACACTGCATAGCTTTTGAGGGTCAAACGGCAATTACTATTTTATTTCAACTTACATTCTATAAACACAACTACAGAAATGAAGATCTTGAAGATCTAAACCAGACATTAAAGTTGGCTGTGCATTATTTAGAGAATTCCAGAGTCTTCCCTCAGAGCATATTCTCTAACAAACCGATTCACTTGGTTTCACAACCTCCAGGTTGTCAAAGTTTTATGCAATGAACTTATCTACTAAATTCTCCAAATCTTGCTCTTTACTTCATTTTATAATGGCACTGGTCTCTCGAGTTGACCAGAGGCTAGGAATTTAGCATTTATTACAGTAGAAACAATTTCAAAGCACAAAAACAACTCATTTATTTGCTAAGGTTAACTTCTGAAGCTCTCCGCAGACTGTGCTTTACCATTCACACAATACAGATCATTTCAATTTCCTCCCATTTCCCATATCTTCCCCTGGGAACTTTTGTTTTTACAAAGCCTGAATTCCAAGTTCACGTTATGGCAAGACTTCAAAGTCACTACTTTCGCAGTCTTCCAAGCTCAGTCTCACAAAATCTCACTCATTCAAGCAAATCTCGTGTGCCCAGTCGCTAGGGGCTGAGCCCTGTGCTAAGAGCCCAGCATCAGGAGTGGGACCCGATGCTGAATTCCGACTCGACCACTTCCTAATTACGTCATTTTGGGCAAAGTGCTTATGCTCTGCAACTATCTCCTCACCTAGAAACCTGCACTAAGAGGATTAAATGTAACAAACTTAAAGGTCTTCAGGCAGTGCCCAGCACCTAGTAAGCACCCAACTAAGAAAATAATTACACAATACGGAGCCAATCAGGTAAGACTCTTGACCTATCTTGATCACTTCTGGCTACTGTACTATTTTATATTCAAAGTTTGCTTTGTCCTAACATGGTCCTTCCCTCAAGGACCTTCTAATCTTTTTCAACAGAATGCACTTAAAGCTTGTTGACTTTGTAAATGCTAAAAACCTTTCCCTCTCTACTTTCTGGCTCTCCTAAATAGGCCCAGTTCAAAGACACCAATTTCCCTTGAAAACTCCTTTGGAATTTAAGTTTAACCACTTAGAGACCCCCAACTGAGCACCGGATCAGCACTAAAGGGCCTGGTTTCTTTTCAAAAAATAAAGGCAGGACAAGAGTTTGAAGAGCACCATTCTGAGGCACTTTGATCTTTGTTAGCATAGTAAGAACAACTAAGCCACTGAGAGTACGCTATGTCATACTCACCCTAACTACAGGGACTGGCAATAAGGAAGCCATTAAATTCCAGTCTCCAGCTTTACCCTGTAATTTTATTGGACATAATTGGTTATGGAAGTAGAACTCAGAATGTTAATGCTTTCCCCGTCTAACCATTTTAGAAGTGGCAATGCTAAAAGATTTTCATCGGCTACCAATCGACTATTATTGCTCTATGGAAATTTAAAGCAGTGAACCATTTTTAAATTAAATAAATGTAACAAATAAATAAAAACTGTTCTCCAGGAAAACCTCAACGGCCTCACTATCAACCCAATGCTGATGGGTGAATTACAGAAGACTGACTGCTGCTTCCTCTTAGAACAAGACTGCCTGTCTCCAGACGTCAAGCCAAACATAGCAAAGAAGCTCTGATAAATATGCAGAGTGCTAGAGATTACCGTCTGAAAATGGCAACTTTGCCCAACTCTAGTCCATCTTCTCCCTTCTGCTGTGACTCCACATTTTTCACTACCCATCATTCTATAGCCAGAAAACTTTCCAAGAGTAGGCCTTGTTTAAAAAAAAAATCAAGTATAAATATGCCAAGTGCTTGTCAGTTAAAGGATCCACTTGAAAGTGGAAATGACAGAACTAGATCGAACGAGTTTTTATTTTAAAGCACGGGGACTGGATATTCCATAATCATGCCTACATTTATCTGAAACCGCAAACTGCTGTAACGGGAGGAAAATGTAACAGAGGCAGAAGGGCTTGGGCTGCAACACTCACGCCATTGCTACCCTCCCTGTTACAACTCAAGGTTTTATCTCGCTTCACGCTCAGTTCGCAGGTTTAAGTGGTAACTCCCCCTAGGCGGGACCTAGACGGCCCGGGACCTTTCCGGGGGCCAGGAGGTGTCTCGGCCTCCGGTCCTAACCACGACCCAGTGGGAGAGCATAGGGCTGGGCGAGCCCCTTTGTTTCCACAATCAACCCAGAGAAAGGAAGGAAGGAGGGAGGGAGGGCGGGAGAGAAGGAAGGAGTGGGCTAATCCCTTCCAGTCCTGGGGCCAGACGGAGGGTCGGCTGGGAAGGGGATGCAGAAAGGGAAGGGCAAGGGCAAGGACCCTCCTACTCCGGCCAGCACGAACACCCACCCCAACCCCGCCCCGGCGCCCCCGAGGAGGGCACCGAGCGCGCCGACCGCCCTCACCTCGTCCTCCTGCTCGCTCCGGAAGCACAGGCACGCAGCCCGCTTCTTGAAGCCCTCGCGGTCATAGGTCCGCGTCTGGTTGGGCTTGAACTTCATCATAGAGGCGGGCTCTTGCTGCCGCTGCTGCTCCGGCCGCCGCCGCGGGGGCCTGGCCGCCGCCACCCAGCCGGGGAGTGGGGGCGAGGGCGAGTCGGGGAGCAAGAAGGCGAGGCGGCGGCGCGGGGAAGGGCAGCGAGGCCGGGTCAGTCCCGGAGCCGGCGGCCGTTCCGATGCGGTGCAGGGCGCGAGCGCCGGTCACTGGAGCCCGGGTGCCGGGGAGGAAGCGCCGCCTCTTCCCGGGCGTCCGCCGCTCTCCATGGAGCCCGCCGCCCGCTCCCCTCCGCTCTCTCCTGCTGCTGCAGCCGCCGCCACCGCCGCCGCCGCCGCCGCCGCCGCCGGAGAAAGAGCGAGGCTCGAGGACCGCGCCACGAGGAAACAGCGGCAAGAACTGGCGCCGACTGGGCAGCAGCGCCGCGGCAGCTTCGCACCGCCCCCTCCGCCGTATTTAAGGGGACCGCGCACGCCCCGCCCCCAGGCGCACCGCCCTGCGCGCGCCTCCGCGCCTGCGTGCCGAGACGGCTGCGGCGGGGGAGGGGCGGCGGGGTCGGGGCTTCGGCCTTCAGGCTGCTGGATTTCGGCGGCGCCGGATGGTTAGAGCTCCAGCTCGGCGTGGGAGGACCGGGCTCCAAAATGCCAGCGAAGGGACAGACAGAAGCAAAGACCCTTACCTCCCTATGTATAAATCCCGTTATTTGCCCCGTGAGGGTCTTAAATAGCCTCTCCGCGAGAGGGGTTCTAACCACATACCTCCTCAGAAAAGCCGCTCCCTGGTCAGAAAATGCCTGGCGGCGTCGCCGCGATGGCAGTCTCCGCAGTGACTGTGTACACGTCCAGAGAGCGTCTGTCAAGTGCGGGGACAGAAGAGAGTGGAGGCCTGGAAAGGTGAAGACGTTGGTTGAGAGGTTTTACTGTTTTTGTTTTGCAGGGGAAGGGAGAAGGCAGAGTTCCTTTTTGTTTTTCAGTCTTTGGTTGGGGGTAGCGTCGCTTGTATTCTCTCAAGAGTCAACTCAAGCTTAAACGTTTGTTTAAGGCCCTGGACAACGTCTCTCACTTTGTCCCACCCTCCAGAATGCATTCATTAATGCCGGCAATGACTAATATCTCCTAAGTGTATCTCATGCTTAGTTAACAGGCACAGACAGGTGCTGGGGTCACAACGCTAAATAGCGTGGAATGTCTGCTCTCTAGGGGAGTACAGTCTCTCGGGGACTTGGGACAAACAACTTTTACGTTTTCATGCAAGCGCCAAGATGGGAGCCAGGAGGCCTGTCTTAGTGTTAAGGAAGGTGGTAAGGAAGCTCAGGGGAGCCCCTCACCCCCTCCATCCTGTCCTGTCCACAGAGCCCGGGCCGCTTAGGTCCAGCCCCATTTGACAGTTCAGTCTTCATTCCTGGAGGGCCTACTGAGTGCCAGGCGCTGGCATCTAAAACCAGCCCCTGCCGTGCCAGGAACGTAGGCACCTGAGAGCAGACAGTCAATCACACAAGTACGTGTGAAACTACCAATGTGACAAGGTCTCAGGTGGTAGAGGGTTTAATGGGGAGATTTGACCAGATCTGCAAGTCAGAGAAGGCAGCAGGGGAGGAGCTGAGGTTGAAGGAGGAGCTAAGTAGACTGGGAGCCTGGTGCAGTTTTAAGGCTGGGGGAACTGGGACTTACGCAAAGTCCAGAGGGGGAGGGAGTGAGGAGAGTTTGTAGAAATGAAGGAAAAAGGCCAGTGTGCCTGCACCACGGGTGTGGGGAGGTGGGTTCCATCTCTGGCCCAGGGAACTGTGGGGGCTGACTGTTCAGAGCCTGGGGGCCCCTGGAGAGCTCAAAGTGGACATTGGTCTTCTTTTTCTAGGCTCTGACCTCCTTTAGGTCAAGGACTGTTGCATCTAACTCACCTTCTTGCATCAGGTGCAAGTTTGTACAATGACTTAATGTTGAATAAGTGATTTAAGAAATGAGATTTTTACCAAGGTACAATTGGAAACCTTATCAAGTCTGTGCAGAGACATTTTCTAAGCCTTAGCTTTCTTAAAGAAACCACTTGAAGTTTATTTCCAGATAGAGCACGGCTAGCTAGGGACCCCAGTACAGCTAATATGCAAATATTATTTTTAGATAATTGGCTCAAATTGATAAAGTGATAGTCTCACTGTATGTAGTCTTTTTAAGTGACAAGGAAGATTACGTCTCTCTTTGCTTAAAACTCTTCAGAGGTCTGGCTTCTGGTTGGCGTTCACTAAATGCTGATGGACTGAATGCTGGTTCACTCCAGTCCTTCCCATTTTAGTAATTACATGAGCCGAAGCATGAATCAGAATTAACTGGGGAGGAAGGAGGAGACGCCTGGAACCAACTCACCAAAGGCAGGAAAGGCAGCAGCACGAAACTAGTGAGCAGGAGAACAGGGCCACTTGCTTCCAGCTCCAGACCATAGGGCTTGGTTGAAAAGATCTTGAGTTCAGGTCTCACATGTACCCAATTACTATATATAGCTTTTCTCACCTCTCAAGTGGGTATAATATGATTTATACCACCTCGTACAAAGCTTAACTGCGATATCACAGTGGGTCTGAAAATCCTTTAAAACTAGAAAGCACTTAAAGAAACATAAGATTAAGTTATTAACGAGGAACTTTTCATTGGAGATCTCTTTCTCCTTCCTTTTCTCAAGGACTAGAGGTGTAATGGAGAGGGCCAGGCGCTTGGGGAGGTCTGTGGGTTCTCGCACTGTGAGGGAAGGTCTATTTAAAAGGAATTATGCAACAAATCATTTAAAATGAAGAATGTTTTGATACTATGAATTACTACCCCCTCCCCTTTTTGTTAACTGATTAACTTACTATATTATTGCAATTATTTGAGAGGGATCTAACAGAAAAGGAAACTTGTGTGACTGAAATGAGAGAATAGTGAAAGGCTGAATTACAAATGTTAGGTCTTCATTTTCCTGTGTCAGTTCCTCAGTATTAGGGTGCACACCCCAGCCTGAAGCTCCCTGCTTAGTGTTGTCTAATGTGTATTATGCATCATCTGAAATGCACTGTTCAAAGCTTAGATCATATCTAGTCAGATCACAGTGGAGATGGAAGCAAGGTTGTTTTTCCTCCTCAGGGCCAGTAAGGACTGGGCTGCACCGGCGGGTTCCCTAGGGGATCAGAGTCCAATTTCAGGTTAATTTCTGTTTAGTTCACTTACCACAGTATTGTCTTACCTAGAACTTACTATACACAGAGCCATTTCTTGTACTATTTTCGAATGTTTAGAACACCAGAGAGGGAAACCGTTTAACACTGCCTGTGTAGGATAGTTCTTTTACCTGGGTTTTTTTAACAATGTATTGTTAATAGTAGTAGAGTGTCTTGGAGGCGGTGTGACAGGGATGTGTGCAGGGAGCTTGCTGCCTTCTCTGGTAACTGACTCACACTGCTACCATGAAGTCAGCTCCTCTCCTGATAAAACCAATTGTGACAAAAGATCCCTTCCTGTGTCTTTCTCATCATAATAATAACCAGCCTTTACAGAGTGTTAGCCAGTGCTGGGTGCTTCTCATGATCTCATGGGTGATCCCAGCAGCAGCCCTATGAAACAGCTTCTATTTATTGTCCTCATTTTATAGGCAAAGAAACAGAGGACAGCGTTCTCTCTTTGCAGCCCACATTCTTAACTCCTGCACTGTATTACTGTGTGCTTATCCTGCTTCTTCTATTACGTGGTAATTACTATTTTGTGTGTGTTGTATTCTGAGATTTCTTTCCATTTTAAAATGAAAAAGGGGCTTTGTTTAAGGTGGAATCTGTAAGAGACAGTCTTACAATGAGGCACGAAAGTGGAACTCTTGATTAATTTTATATCACCTAAAGTGATTTGTTTTCTTTTACCAAAGGCACAGACTAGAATGGAGTGAGCAAAGTTTGAAAATTCAAAAGCTTGAAATTAGATTCAAGCTTTAGGATTAAAAATCCTAAGAAGGATTCATCAATCCAACCAGCGTTTGCAAAACTTTAAAAGCAGACTATTTGGTTTGGCCATTTATAATCTTCTCTTTCACTGAAATAGAGAAATGGTTTCCAGATTTACAATCCATTTTCTATTTCCTCAATTTCTGTTTACTGTAGGGCACTTTGTTTCACGAGCATCATGTTTGTATTCAGCTCTCTGTGGCTAATAAAAAAGCTTACCGGGAAGCACACTTCCTCCTTTCCTTCTTTATCATTCAGAGAAAGGTATATGCCAAGTGCTTATCTCCTCAGTAAAGGCGATGACTTGACATTTTCACCGACTCCTCCAGGACAGCATTTTGAACTTCTGCTTCATTCGAAGAAGGTTGTTTTTTGCTACATAAACAAAAACAAATTCTGCATTTTTGTTTGGGGATAAAGGCTAAAAAAAGAATGTTTGCTCATAAGAGAATGCATGTTAAGCAGTTGCAATGTGTAGACCTTGTTTTGCTCTAGATTCAAACAAACAACAACAAAAGACATTTGGAAGACAGTTAGGGAATATGAACACCGAATATTTTATGTTAAGCAACTATTGTTACTTTTGGGGGCTGTGATCATGTTTAAAAAGGGGAGTCTTTACCTCTTCAATCAACAGTGACAGTAGAACTAACAACACAGAAAACATCATGGAGGAATGGAAGCAACAACAATATATAAATGATAACAGTGATAGCTAGTACCTATTGAGTGCTTCCTGGGTAATAGTCTGTTCTACATACTTTCCACCTACTCATTTATTCTCCATCATCATTCCCATCTTACAGATGAGAATATTGAAGCACAGATGAGTTAAGTAATTTATCCAGTTCACAAAATTAGAAGGTGGCAGTGGAGATAAGAGTTGAACTCAGGATTCCAGAACTATAATTATCATCATAGTGACAAACATTGATGGCAGAACTTATAACCAGAAGACACAATAGCAATCTCTGTTGGACACCTAACCTTCATCTAGAGACCATGTTTTGTTTAGATAAAGATAACTGGGAGGTAAATTTGTACTCAGAGCTCAAAAGTTTGCAGGCCTGGGACAATTCCTAGGCAACCTGGAAGTTTCTTATACGCCTGAAGATTGAACTAAGTCTTTGAATGCACAACAGATTCTTATATAAAAGTGAAGGAGAATTTGAAGGAAGGATTTTGTGAAAGTCTAACAAATATGAATTTAAAAAGACTGGAAATTAGTACACTAAAATATTGACAATTGGGTATCTTTAGTGCTGGGATTGTGAGTGATTTGAAAATTCTTATTTATGCTTTTCCTCACTTTCCAACATTTCTACAATGTACATATATTACTTTGGTGATTTTTTTAGGAGGAAAATCTTGGGAGTGATGAAGACAAGCACTAGCTTTTCTCAGACTCCAGCAAAGGTTAATTGCATCTGTTTGTAGTGACTAAAACAGATGCAGTTTTTTTTTTTTATATACTATAGGTTAACCTACCAGTAGATATCCCTCAAAAGGAGCCTCTAAAGAATCATGAATCTCTTGAAATTATACGCAGATCTGTGTGTGTTTGTGTACATATATATCTTTTTTACAGGGGATGAGTTCACAGCTTTCATACATTTTTCAGGGAACCCCTCAATAGGAGTAAGAACCACTACCTGAAACGGACCCACCTAAAAATCACGGACAAGGGCAATAGGAGTCTGAATCTTTTGTTAGGAAGCTAGAGTCAAAGTTGGAATCAGGTGACACTGTCAGTAACCCAGATGTGGGGTTCAATAATAAGATATTACAGTCATGGGTTGGTCATAAGCTTGTAAATCAGAATCCAGATGTAGGGACAGAAATTGTCTAGAACGAGGAAAGAGGAACAGATAGAACACAACGAAGGCAGTTTTAGTAAATACCTGTCACGTGAAAAGGAATTAATTTTAGATTTGGGTAAGACAAGAAGTTTCCCAGTAACAGTTATATATTAGTATGAGTTAATGTGTCTGAGCTCCCAGATAACTATGTGATTACTCCAACTCTCCTTCCTAAGGGGTCTCTCCGTACCCTATGGACAACTTACAAGAGATTCAAGGATGAGGGACTCCCTGCTTTCTGTTACTTTCTTACTACCGCCATTACATTTACAAACTGTGTCTGAGGCTTTAAAACCTTCAGGGAGTGACCACAGAAAAGTGATTATTTATCATCATCATCATTGTCATCATCGTCATCATCATCCTCTTGAAACCATATACAACTGCAGATTACTGTAGAGTCAAGATGTTCCACAAAATAATAATAACCTTTGGTTTTATAGTTCAGAGAATGAGAATAATTTATTTCTAAGATTGGATGGTTAATAGGACTGGTTCTCATGGAACACTGGATAAATTTATTTCTTAAAATGCAATACAGACATTGTGGCAGGCACTGTGGAGGATACAAAAGATATAGAAGCCAGAGTTCTTAACCTGAAGAGGAAATCATGCACCTCAGATTGGGACTTGAACCCACGTGCCAGGACTCAAACCCAGCCAAAACCCAGATTGGGACTTGAACCCATGCGGCTGGGACTCAAACCCGGCCAAAACCCACAGTCTTCCAACTGAGATCGCACACCTGGTTTTAGGACTTAATGAAACTCAGGTTCTTGATGTCTCATTGCAGAAAGAATTCAGTGAGAGACCAAGTGATAGGTAAGAATTGGATTTATTTAGAGAGAAACACACTCCACAGACAGAGTGTGAGCCATCTCAGAAGGTGAGAAAGGCACCAGGGTATGGAGTTGTCAGTTTTTATAGGGGTGGGTAATTTCATAGGCTAATGAGTGGGAGGAGTATTCCTGCTATTTCAGGAAGGGGAGGGATTTCCAGGAATTAGGCCACTGCCCACTTTTTGACCTTTACGGTTGGCCTTGGAACTGTCATGGTGCCTGTGGGTATGTCATTTAGCCTGCTAATGTGTTACAGTGAGCTTATACTGAGGCTCAAGGTCTAGTGGAAGTGGACTTGTCTGCCATCCTGGACCCATTTGGTTCTAATCGGTTTCTGTCATGTCCTCAGGCTGTGTCATTTTTTCAAAGGTTGTGCCCTGCCCCCTTCCCTCCAGTTTCAAAGATACTTGCAGTCTTTCCAGGAAACATGAAACAGTACAAAGCAGTATAGCAGTATAGAGTAGAGTGTTTAATTCAACGTGGTCAAGTGCCAGATTATAACCACATTCAGAGGCTAGCTGAAGGCTCTTGGAAACTGCTCTTCAACAATAACACACACGTGCATACACACATGCACGCACACACAGACTCCCCCCATCGCTAATGAAAGCAGCTTTCATGATCACTTTTCCTTTCATTTTTGAAAAGAAAATTAGTAATACATTAAAGCGTTGTGTATAGAAGATGTCTTCTATTTCAGTTTTCTGTTCTCCAAGAGGCCTCTGTATTCCAGTTTTCTATAAAAGTCACATTAGTTTAAAAGGCAAACATCCGTACACAGATGCATTTTCTATTGATGAATTTTTCAGGCTGAACCTTTATGTATCTAGTCATCAAAAAAAAAAGTATTGTTCTATCTTATTTGACAAGAGTTTGGTAATGTTAGGATAAATATTCACTTATTTAAGCCACACATAGCGTTTTTTTCTATATTTAAGAGACACACTTGCATTTCCTAGTTTTGTTTGCCATTTAAATGTCAACCATAGTTTTTCAAATATGGTACTATATGTGAAGATTCATTTTTATCCCTTTTAACTTTTTGGAAAAATTAATGGTAAAGTTATCTTTGATTCCTACTTATATGTAGGTTAATTAGATGAGAAAATTTTTAAGTTGACATTTGAAGAAACTTAGGGATGTTTTAAGACAGAATACATCAGTATGTGCCTGAGGAAAATACTCAGGGTTTATATGTTAGGTTTGAAACTGAACTACAAAACCATTTTGAGATATCTGATCACAGAAGCACAAGCCATGTCTCCATAGGCTTTCTAACAAAACCATTTGCCAAAGCCACTGTGACAGTCCGTAGGAAAAGGCACACTGGGCCAAAAGACAAGACATCTGGGTTCTGGTGGCAGTGCCTTTATTTTCTTCATCTGTTTTTTTTCTTTCTGAAATGGAGGTATTAATACCTGCCTACCCATCTCTCAGGGTTTTGTGAAGACGAACAGTGATAATAATTGGAAACACTTTTGGCAAAACAGAATGAACTCAAAATTTTAAGGTAACTTTATAAGAAAAAAACTTGATTTAAGTGAAAATCAAATGAAAGTATAATGAAAATAGCATTTTGTTTTCCCCAGACTGCCACAAAAATCCAGGGAAATTAGATTTTAGGGAGACCCTAAATTCTATATCACTTTCAAAGCATTCCTTCCCACAGTGTGATTCCAGCCATGTGGATTCTGTGCAATAACATCTGCCCCCTGCTCTGTTGCTGGTAAAGTTTAAAGAGCATAGGAAAAGGTGAATGATGTGGTGAAAAGACAGTTAGGGTAGAAAGGAGATTGCTGTCAACAAATGGCTGTTAAAGTTCTTTGTTTAAGAAAGTGTTCCACCTAAGGACTTGTGGCAAAGCTTATCAGACAGTCTAGTCACCATCAAAAGCAGCGATGGGAGAAAAACTCTGCGAGGTGTCACATGAGAGCCTGAGTTTTCTTTTTCCCAACTGCATGTCTTTACACCGCCTCTCGTTTATTTGTACTCCTTGTTCAACATTCCTCTCTTCCCCCAAAGCCTTCCTAGAACTGGTCCTACCTTCAAGTCAACAGAGGCTTAAATACATTTTTCTTGAGGAAATTTCAGAGTATTTCCTGCTTTTGTCCATAATTCATGATATTGTACCTGTTTTTCTTGGCTAAAGGAAACCAGTGGCTACAGTACTTTCTAAACTTTTCTCCTACTGCTGCCTACACCTTCTTGGAGGAGTTCTCGTTTACTCATTGCTGGTATTGAGAGCTTGTAAAAGGGTTAAATCCATATTATTATTCCAAAATATTTGAAAAAAACCAAAATGTCTAGTAGTAGAGAAATGGTTATATAAATTACAATATCCACTTCAAAGTTTACTGTGTAACTATAAAAAACTTTAAGTAGTTTCTAAAAACAAGGCAAGAACTTGTTACAAAGTTGAAGTGTAAAAAGTACATACAATATAGTCATATATAGATCCTTGAGTATAGGTGGAGTTTTTTTCTTTACACTTTTCTGTATTTTCCCAGTTTTCTATCATGAGCATGTTCTTTTTTATGTTAGAATAGAGTGTCTCTGTATTTCTTCCCCCAGCCAAATCTTAATTGCTTTTACACTGGTTAATAAGAATAAAAGCATGTGTAATCCCAACAATAATGATTTTTAAAAGTTCTGGAAGGAACTGGTGTACAACGAATGAGTTCTCTCCAGACCATTCACCTTTAAGTCAGAGCTAGAGCTCAGCCTGTTATGTGCAAAGTAGGAAGTGGTGAGGTTACTGTAGCTTTGTGGTTGACCTCATTTAACCTTAGCCACTGCAGGCATAGATACCTCGAAAGCCCCCCCATTACTGCCCTCCCCTTCATCCTTCACTACCTCTTCCCTTTCCGACTTCCCATTTTATTTCCATGCCTCTCCGATGACTTAAATCAATGGACAGGAAGGGAGGAAAAAAATGAAGCAGGTCAAACTTAAAGGTATTGGAAAGATTCTTTTTTCCATACTTCTATCTCTGCAGGTAGGAGAGATCCCTTTGGACAAGTTCTGAGAAATAGAACTATTTCATGTGACTGAGCACTCAACTACTTCAGCCAATGGAGCTTGTGACCCAGTTGTGGGAGTGGAGTCGAGTTCCCTTTTATTTCTTAGAGTGACTTTTTAAAAGGTACTGGAGCATGTGACAGTTTCTTTCTTCCTTTCTCTCTTTTGAAGGCTAAAAATTCACGATAATAATTAATATTACCCAGTTAACATTTTGTGAAATTGATCAAGGCCTAAAGCAGCTTTTCTGGCATAAGATTGTTGCAATATCATATTCACTAAAGGTTTTGTGGGCAGAGACTGTCTAAAGACATAGAGTAGTGCATATTCGGAGGCCCCCTAAAATCTCCATTAGCTCTCTAAGGACACCGAAAATTAACACCAAAAAAAAAAAAGTGTTCTGTGATATTCAAACAGAATTTTCTCAATCTTTAAAATGTTGAGGAGGAGGACTTCCCTGGTGACGCAGTGGTTAAGAATCCACCTGCCAACGCAGGGGACATGGGTTCGAGCCCTGGTCCGAGAAGATTCCACGTGCCATGGAGCAACTAAGCCCATGCACCACAACTACTGAGCCTGCACTCTAGAGCCCGTGAGCCACAACTACTGAGCCCATGTGCCATAAGTACTGAAGCTCGGACGCCTAGAGCCTGTGCTCTGCAGCAAGAGCCACCTCAACGAGAAGCCTGCGCACCGCAAGGAAGCGTAGCCCCCGCTCACTGCAACTAGAGAAGGCCCGCAGGGCAGCAGCGAGGACCCAACGCAGCCAAAAGTAAATAAATAAATTAATAAATTTTAAAAAATGTTGAGGAGGAAAACTGTCTCTAGGAAAATTTTGCCTTTGCTGTTTATTTTGTAGCATATAATTTGTGCAATTTTAGACAAGTCCCCTAAGTACTGTCTAGTAGGGAAGAAAAATAAATGGTTGCAGGTTGAGAAAGAAGAACAATAATGGATGTAGAACAATAGTGGATGTATGTCCAGAGTACTACTCTCCCCGGGTCTCCAGGAAGGCTGGCAGCAGAGGTCTTAAGATGAGAGTGTCCAGGCAAGATAGGGAAAGAAGACGGGCCCAGGCTAAGGGAAGGTCATGTTCAAAAGCACTGCTGTGTGAAAGAGAATCTTCAGGAAAACGAAAGCTGCTTGCTGAGAATAGCTGAAGACAAGGCCAAAGAAGCAGACACTAGCTACCTCACAGACTTAAATGCAGGCTAGTGAGTTTGGACTCTGTTGTGTAGACAGGAGTATCAAAATGACTTCAGAGTTTTACTGAGCCAGTGCAGCTGTTGTAAAATAGTTTTAGGTTTGAACGCCTTTAAGTGGGACAGGTCTTTTCCAGGTCCTTGGTGCCTCTTACTTGGCTATATCAAATCACATGACTTCACATATTTAAATACCGAGCAGTGAAGGTATTTAAATACCTGGTAGTGAAGGCATTGTCTCAAGAAACCTCTGGGTAGACGATGGAGAGCAAAGGAAGGACTGGAATAGGGCGATGGCATGATGCCATTTGTAATTTGGGAAGGTCAACCATGCAGTAAAGCAGAGAACAAGTTTTGTGACAGTTGGTGGCACAAACTGGAGGGAAAGGCTGGTCAGAAAGATTATTTAGAAGATAGAATCTATAGGACTTGGTAATGGATCGTGTGGAAGATGAAAGAGGAGGAGGTATAAAATGGCTTCTAGGTTCTTGCTCTGGTAAAGGGGTAGATTGGGGTGTCATTTACTGAGATTGGGACTTTGCAAAAGAAGTAGCATGGTAGAGGCAGTGCAAGGATGTTCAATTTGAGACCAGGTGAGTCTGAGGTCCTGTGGGACATCTTTGGCAAGCTGTCCAGTGGGCTAGTTAGATGGATCCTGTGGGCATCCTTGTCCGGATCCAAGCCAGGTTGTTGAGTGCAAACTTCTCTTAGTACTGTTTGTTCACCAGCTTCCTTGGCTGTATCCCAAGGAAAGGCTGGATTTCTGTTTTCACTTGTTCCCACCTACCTCAGTTCTCAATTTGTATCCATCATGCAGGGGTTTTAAGGAGGAGGAATGTAATTTTGTCTCATCTTCTTCGCCCATCAACTAACTGCCCCAAGGTGGTTTGTGCTATTATTGTTAGGAGGTAATTGTGCCTGCATGGTTAACCACCCAGCAGCCCATGCTGAGATTCCTGGGCTGCATGTGAACATGAGCTGCTACCAGCCAGAGGTGGCAGACACCCAGCCTTGGCCATGAGCGCACCTGGCACAGAAGGCTTCCCTGTCCCATAATGATGGGTTAATTTATCTGTAATAGGCTTACTGGGGGAGGTGGGGCTCAGGCTGAGCTGCTTATGGGGTTGGAACTAATGGCATAACTATTCTTAGAAGCTTGGCAGGACACATGCCATAAAACATTTGCTTTGCCTTCTGTGATTTGAAGCTTCCTCCTCTGGACCTCAGAGGGGTTTGGGTTCTATAAATAAGATCTGCTTGGGACTTCCCTGGCGGTCCAGTGGTTAAGACTCCACAGTTCCGCTGCAGGGGGCAATGGGGAAAATAAGATCCCACGTGCGTGTGGCTTGGCCAAAAAAAAAAAAAAAAGATCTACTTAAAGCATGCCTCAAAATGACCAAATTCTTGGTGTGACTTTGGCTTATGAAGCTATCTGAAAGATAAAACAAGTGACCAGCGAGTGCAAACCATGAAGGACCTCCACCAGGGAGGGATACTCAGTGGCATCCCTCCATGGAAACATAGGGCTCTGTGAACCTCAAGGTGGCTCCTTGATGCTTTGGGTAATCCACACACTACCCTTTGAGGTAGTGGGAAGGAAAATCTAGATTAAGGGCAAGAGAGGGTCATTGTAGCACATTTGAATATGTTTGTATATTTGGGCTTTTTTTAACTATTAAAATGCTGGTTGATAAGTTGGAAAAAAAGAAAAAAATTAAAAAAACATAATTCCACCACCCAAAAATCCTCTCCAAATCCTTTTCTGCATGTACATATATAAACATTGTTTTCATTATAAAATTGAGATCATGTACATTTAGAGGTTTTGTTCCTTATTTAAATAGAGGTATACTTTACGTAAAGTGGAATGTAGAGATGTTAAGTGTATATTTTGATGAGTTTTGATGAATGTGTACTCACCCTGTTCCTCCTCCTCCCCCTCCATCCGTATTCCAAGGTTAGAACATTTCCATGAATCCAGAAAGTTCCTTTACCTCTTTTCAAATCAGTCTGCTCTCTTCATCTGCTCTCCATCCTCCCAGGCAAACACTCTTCTGATATCTATTGCTACAGATTGGTTTTGCCTGTTCTTAAAGTTCATATAAGTGGAAGCATACAGTTACATAGAGTTTTGTATTGTTTAAAAAAGAAAAAACTAGTAACATTTGTGATCCATTTCCATTTCAATATATTTATCCACAACATCACTTTTAATGGAAAAATAATACTGCTTTTTTACAAATGTACTGCACCGTATTTAGTTAAGCAGTTCCTATTGATGGATATTTTGATTTCTTTAATTCTCTCTCTTCCTCTCTCCCTCCTTTCCTTCTTTCTTTCCTTCCTTGCTATAATGAACATCCCATATATCGATATCATTATAGGCAAGACTTTGCACACAAGGCAACATGAATTTACATTCCTAGAAGTGGCATTGCTGTGTAAAGTGCATATTTAAAAAAAAAACACACTGTAGGGACTTCCCTGGCGGTCCAGTTGTTAAGACTCCGTGCTTCCACTGCAGGGAGCCGGGGTTTGATCCCTGGTTGGGGAACTAAGATCCCACATGACACGTGGCAGGGCCAAAATGTAAAAAAAAAAACAAACAAAAAAACCACACTGTAAGGAATATTGCCAAATGGCCTCCAGAAAGACTGCCTTAGTTTATTTCCTAGTATTGTTAAAACTTGTTAAGCTTGTTTTCTCACACCCCCACCAACATTAAGAATTGGGGGGGAAAAGTCTTTTATCTTAGTCAATTTCATAGTATAAACATGATATCTCATTTTAGTCTGTTTTTTTAAATTATTAATGAGGTTGAAGACTTCTTCTGAGGATTTCATTTTGTCATTTTACAGTGAAAGTAAATGGTTTTTTCTTAAAAAAATATATTTTCCAAATGACCAGTAAACTGATTATGGAAAAAAAATTATCCTATTAAAGATGGGAGGATAAAAAATAAATCAATAAAAAAAGCCACCAGCCAAACTTTCTGTCTCTGTTACTTTTAGCCAATGGCCTTATTCTATAATGACTGACACTGGTCTTATTCTGTAATTGCTTTTTGAGTAAGGCTTTTATTTTCAATTACTCTTAGAAAGATTTTGCTTCTGCTTGAGGAAAAAAATTCAATTTTGGATGACCAGGTTTTTCAATAAAAATTAATCCAGTAAGGGTACTATAAACCAGGACATACCTTTGATATTTTCAGAATGATTAAGAGAGAGCCAAATAGCCAGCGTCCAGGAAGCCGCTTGAGTTGCCACATTGTCCAGCAACAAAGTTAGTTAATGAGGTTTGAAAACACTCCAACCTTTTGTGTCAAATCCCAGGGTAGGCTGATACTATCCTGTTAGTACATTGTCATTTTATTTCAAACTGTAATTATCATCACTATCAACAAATATAAACAAAGAGATCTACCTTGTCTAACATTTTAATGAGAACCATTGGTATTTTCATTATAGCTCAGTTAAACTTGGGATAGCTCAGATCCTTATTTGTAGAATTGAGGGTTGCTTGAATTTACCTCAAAGGTCACTTTGAGACCTAAAACTCTTAAGACATAGAAATTTATTACTTTCATAGTAATGTTAGTAATATTTCTATGATAATAGAGATTAGTAAATAGCACTTTGATAAGTTCTTGTTTTTGGAATGTCCACAGAGCCATTTAGAGATTCATTAAGCATGTAGGCAGTAGGAGAGAGTGGAGGTTCTGGAGTTGTAGGCAGTTCTGGGTCTGAAACCCAGCTCTACTGCTTACTATCTGTGTGGCCTTCGGCTAGTTACTTAACCTCTCAGTTTCTACACTTGCTCATTTGTTAAGTGGGGATAGTAATACTGTCTGTCTCATGGGCTGTTGTGAAAGATAAATATTAAGCACTTAAATCATTGCCTGACACATAGGAAATACACAGGATATGGTAACTGCTATTATTTGTTATCATCATCATCAACAACACAGTCAGGAATGTATAGAATCAAACAGAAGAAACCATCGCTTTATCATTCATCATTCTATTCTAATTTATATTTGAAGCTTTTAGACTGGTTATTCATATTATCAAATATACAATAAATCTGATTCCCTCATCCTATCTGGAAGGATATATTAATAGAAATCTTTCTCTATCCCTTGCAGGTTCTTCTTTCTAACTAATCTGCCCTCTTGAATTGGTGGTGTCTAAGGCCATTCATGTTGTGATGGTCCAGCTGGTCTGGAAGCAAGCCTAGAACCCCTTGTGACCTGAATGCACCCACTTCCCAGACCACTCCCCTTCTGAGTCCTTGCCACAATGACGATGGAGAGACCACCCAACAGATCTCCAGGTGCAATTGCTCTCTGCTTCATATTCCTAGAGAGATTGGTGTGAACCACTTGTATGTGGCCCTGAAGCTTCCCTTCAATGTCTTTCTACTAATCCCTCTCTGACTTTATGTGACTTGACCTGAAGTGTCCCCTGTTGTTTTTAGGACCCTGTTGACTGTCATCTCTAGCCCTCCCTTCACTCTTTCACCAGCAATAGCATCTGTGTCTTATAGTTATTTAGGACCCTGTTGACTGTCATCTCTAGCCCTCCCGTCATTCTTTCACCAGTAATAGCATCTGTGTCTTATAGTTAACTATATATGGGTCTGTCTCCCTTGTTGGCCTAGATAAGAAGTTCAGTAATTGTGTGCCTAACAGATGAATTAATGCATGAAAAAAATAATTTCCATCCTTAATAGTGATGTTCAGAACTAGCCCAAGACAAAGTTTTCAGAGATCTCACAAATACTTCCTTTCACTGCTTCAAACTTTGGAACCTGTCCTACTTCCTCTACCAGGAGGGTTTCCTCATGCTTACCTTTCTCTGTCATGTACTCGGCCTGAAGCTCTGTTTGTGTTACCGTCACTACAACCCCTGGAGAGTGGTTCTATTTTCTTCATTTTACAGATGAGGACACCTGAAGCTCACAGAGATAGAAAGCAACTAGCCCAAGACTCAACATTAGCAAATGGATTGGATTCCAGGTTTGTGGACCCCAGAACCCATTGCACTTTCCACCATACTACATTGTCTCCAGAAGGAGGACTGGCAGCTGGTGAGGTCTGCCATCTGACTGTCCCACTGTCTTAGGTGTATATAGGTGGAACTCCAAAGCTTTCACAAATATGTAGTACTGTTTTGAGGTGTGGGAGAAGGTGGATGGTAGAGTCTGTTTTCCATGTGGCAGAAGAGTTTAAAATGTCACCACAAGCTTGTCATTGATATTTAAGTTCTTTTTGGCTCAAGGGATTGTTTCCTATTAAAACAGTTAAATTTACTTGGGAAGAGTGGGGCATCTATGGTAAGTCATTTATATACCTTATCAGTTCAAGCCCAAATGACATAGGTTAAGACAGTGAATATATATATATATATATATATACACACACACACACATATATATACTTATATATATTTAATTTATATATAATATAAATATATACAAATACTTATATAAGTGATTATATATTATTATTTATACATATATAAATATATATAGTTATATAAATTCTATACATATAGAATATATAGTTACATGTATATATAGTTATATTTATATATAGAGAGAGTTATATAGAGTTATCTAACTCCTGGACGTGTGTCGTCCAGAAATGTGTTAAATTAGTTCATTATTTTTTTCATCTTTTGGAGCAAAAGATGAAAAATATCTCCTTAAGTATAAGGATATATTGTTATTTAAAGGAATCCAAAGAAGAATTTTAGTATTTTAATTTACTAGAGGATTAATCTGGTAGATGTATGCTTTGGTATTTTTATCAGGGCTGCATTTGTACATGAGAGTAGCTTCTTTTTTTTTTTATTCTAAAGCAATACATTAATATTAAGTTAAAGTAATAAGATTTCATAATTTTCATTTTTGCTGTTTTAGAATGGTCATAGTGGGCTTGATGAAATATTTCTAGAAAGATGTAAATACCATATTGAATCTTTCTTAGTAATGTCAAAGATTTTAAAAGTATTTTTTTGACAGAAATATCAAGATAAGAGCAAGATTACTATTGTTTGCATTTATGGGGAGAAATAGTTTCTTGTTATAAAGGAGTTAATGACTGGGTTTAGTGGTGTGAGGCTCTAAGGAAAGCATTATTTAAATCAAGAATAGCCAGACAGAAAAAAAAAAAAAAAGAATAGCCAGACGGGAGATAAATGCACGTCATTAGATGCAATTGCTACATAAGTGGTCTTTTTGTTTTAGAGAGTGCAGTTTATAGTAATTAAAAAAAAATCCCCCAAATGCCATTTTCATTGTTTATTCCATTTGTTTGCTTTCTGTGTAATTGAATTTCACACAAAGGAGAGAATGAAAACTATTTTCAGGTGCATCATTGTATTTTCTACGGATTCTTTAATTTTAGAGCTTAGCTCTTGGTAATTATTCTCCAGGGCATATATTTGCGCGTGTGTGTGTGTGTGTGTGTGTGTGTGTGTGTGTGTGTGAGAGAGAGAGAGAGAGAGAGAGAGAGAGATGAGATTCGAAGAAGGAGAATGACATTTTTTTTTTGAAACCAACCTTTGATTTGACTGAATGTTACATTTCTTTTGAGTTTATTTCTAACCATTTTCCAAAGCAAACCTTATTGAAATTAGGAGACAATTCTATTTCAAATTTTGTAGGGCTGTGTATCCAAAACTACAGAACACAGATATATAGCACCCTGAAGGACAAACATCATCAAAAAACAATATATGAGATGCAGTTCTCAATTACACCACATTTTCCGGTGTCTTTTTGTCAGTATTTGGGCATTTATACCTGGATAAAATGAATTTGGGAAAAAGTCAGTATGTCCTCATTTTGAAGCAGCAAATCTTTGCTGCTGCTTCATTTTTATGAATGATGCATGGCATTGGCATGTGGGAATAAATGGGAAACTATAAGACTTACATAGAGCAACACTCAAAAGATTTAGGGGGAAGACAATGAAAATGTTTTGCATGGAATTCAACTATAAACCCATGGATATGGGGAACAGAATGGTTTGCCTTCAAGCTTAATTGGTTGTTTTAATTTTTGTAACTTGGGCCTACTATCTAGAGTTATAGCAGGCAAAAGAAATACTTACAAGGAATGTTCTGAACATAGATCTCTGAATCTCATATTAAGCTTTTAATGATCAGAAGGTGGTTCTGTGAGACTCAGAATCACATGAGGCATTGGGAAGAAGGGGCTAGTGCAGTTTTATGAGTTAGGACAGTATTGATGAGTTAGAGGAGAAGAAACCGGTATTCCTTGGGAAAAAATGGACGAAGCAAGGTATAAATGACAGAGAAGTGTGCTCATTCATTTATACATTAATTCGTTTGACAACTATATGACATCTGCTATGTGCCAGGCACTTTGCTGTGTTGTGATAAGTCTGGGATGATGTGAGTGGGACTGATATGCTTTGGTATATTATTACTTTTTTACAGATCCCATTTCATTCTATTTTTATTTTTAAAAATTATTTATTTATTTATTTGGCTGCATTGGGTCTTAGTTGTGGCATGCGGGCTTCTCTCTAGTTGTGGCGTGTGGGCTCCAGAGCGCGTGGGCTCACTATTTGCAGCGTGCAGGCTTAGTTGCTCCCCGGCATGTGGGATCTTAGTTCACCGACCAGAGATCGAACCTGTGTCCCCTATGTTGGAAGGTGAATTCTTAACCACTGGACCACCAGGGAAGTCCCTTATTCTATTTTCAAAAACTGAGATATAGGGGCTTCCCTGGTGGTGCAGTGGTTGGGGGTCTGCCTGCCAATGCAGGGGACGCGGGTTCGAGCCCTGGTCCGGGAAGATCGCCCATGCGCCACAACTACTGAGCCTGCACTCTAGAGTCCGCCAGCCACAACTACTGAAGCCTGCGCGCCTAGAGCCTGTGCTCCGCAACAAGAGAAGCCACCACAATGAGAAGCCCGCACACCGCAACGAAAGGGTAGCCCCCGCTCGCAGCAACTAGAGAAAGCCCACGCACAGCAACGAAAACCCAACACAGCCCAAAATAAATAAATTAAATAAATAAATTAAAAAAAAAGATATAATTGACATATAACACTGTTAGTTTTAGGTTAGGTGTACAACATAATGATTTGATATACGTGTATATAGTGAAAAGATTACCACAAAAAGGTTAGTAAACATCCATCATCACACAATTATAATTTTTTCCTTGTGATGAGAACTTTTCAGATCTACTCTCTTAGCAACTTTCAAATATACAAAACAGCATTGTTAACTATAGTCACCATGCTGTACATTATATCCCAATGACATTTATCTTACGACTGGAAGTTTGTACCTTTTGACCACCTTCACTTCCTCCGTCCCACCCCACGCCACTGACAACTACCAATCTGCCCTTCCATGTCATTTTAGCATGAATGTATTATGCACAATATTTAGTTTGATTTGAGTGCAATTAAGAATCATCATTATTCTGTTGGACAAACGTGTATAATCTCATCACTTTGGTCTATGGTAAAGGAACAATATGTTTATAGTGTTCTTATTTCAGAAGTACTGTATGTAATGATTGTAAAACTCAGGTCTAATTTCCTGTTCAAATAAAGGGTGGACTGGGAAATACATCTCATAGCTCAAAATTTTAGATTCTTATAAGAAAATTGGTCCTAAGAGAGAATACTCCTTTTCCTTTTAGTTGATCTCTCACAAGAGTTAATGAGCAGATGGGGATTCAGTATGATTCAATCTGGACTTTAAGAGTCAGACTTTTTAAAAAAGCCTCGTAACTGTTTATTGAGATCATTTTGCTCTAGGAAACTGTATACAACAGTCTTCCTGGTGTAAATGCCTACATTGTACATTTATAGCATGTTAACTTTGGACTCTCTTGGTCAGTTTCCACACTGCATTTGTGTGGATATTTTATTACTAGAATCTCCTCACCCATTAGGATCTGTAGAAAATATGACAAGTATAGTGGCACAACTGACCTTTTTGAAAAGGAATAGTCCAAGATCCTGGCAAATAATTTCTGGGAACTGCAACAGTTATGAAACTCCATGGGTCTAATCGAGGTATAGTCGCCAGGGCCTTCCCTGGTGGCACAACAGTTAAGAATCCACCTGCCAATGCAGGGGATACAGGTTCAAGCTCTGGTCCGGGAAGATCCCACATGCCACGGAGCAACTAAGCCCGTGCGCCGCAACTACTGAGCCTGCGCTCTAGAGCCCACGCTCCGCAACGAAGAGTAGCCCCTGCTTGCTGCAACTAGAGAAAGCCCGCGTGCAGCAACGAAGACCCAACACAGCCAAAAAAAAAAAAAAAAAAAAGATGTTCAACATGTGCTTTTGTAACAAGCAGAATGGTTGGTGTTGGGAGACAGTTTTCCATGGGCCTCACATTTCTGCATGTCTTGTGGCAGAGGCATTGATTGTGTTAGTTCCACACTCTTTTCGAAGATGTTTGTATAGTGAATGGCCTTGGAAAATAGAGGTATTACCTCCTTCTGCAGCAAAGGAACAGGTTTATTTGCTGCCGATTATGAAAAAGTCAGGATTCCTCTCCTGTCATGCAAACCAGTGCTTGTGCAAGTGTTATCTGGCCCCTTTCCTGTCACCCTGTGGGGACTGGGACTGTGGGAACCAGTACAAGAATGTGCTGATACTCTAGCTATCTAGGTATTGGTTTGAGTAGTAAATTCTTTTGTGTCTGATGCAGGAATATCACGTCTTGTACCAGCATTCATGAACCTGTGGCAGGCTTACAGTTTAATTTGCGGGGCATAATCTCAGAGCCTTCAACAGGCCTTGGCAGTTGGTACCATAATTCATAGATAAATTTCTTCATGTGTACCTGTCATTCTGATGGCCTTACTATTTTTTAATTAAAATTTAAAAATAATTCTTTCTCATTATGGTTTATTACAGGATATTGTATATAGTTCCCTGTGCTATACAGTAGACCTTGTTGTTTATCCATTCTATATAATATAGTTTGCATCTGCTAATCCCAAACTCCCAATCCATCCCTCCCTCACTCTCCCTCCCCCTTGTCAACCGTAAGTCTGTTCTCTATGTTTGTCTGTTTCTGTTTCGAAGATAAGTTCATTTGTTGTATTTTAGATTCCACATATAAGTGATATATGGTATTTTTCTTTCTTTTTCTAATTTACTTCACTTAGTATGATAATCTCTAGGTCCATCCATGTTGCTGCAAATGGCATTATTTCATTCTTTTTTAAGGCTGAGTAGTATTCCATTGTATGTGTATCTCTCTCTCTCTCTCTCTCTCTGTATATATATATACCACATCTTCTTTATCTACTCATCTGTCGATAGACATTCAGGTTGTTTCCATGTCTTGGCTATTGTAAATAGTGCTGCTATGAACATTGGGGTGCATGTATCTTTTCGAATTAGAGTTTTCTCTGGATATATGCCCAGGAGTGGGATTGCTGGATCATATGGCAACTCTAGTTTTAGTTTTTTAAGGGACCTCCATACTGTTCTCCATAATGGCTGTATCAGTTTATATTCCAGCAGTGTAGGAGGGTTCCCTTTTCTCCACACCCTCTCTGGCATTTGTTATTTGTAAACTTTTTAATGATGGCCATTCTGACCAGTGTGAGGTGATACCTCACTGTAGTTTTGATTTGCATTTCTCTAATGATTAGTGATGTTGAGCATCATTTCATGTGCCTATTGGCCATCTGTATGTCTTCTTTGGAGAAATGTCTTTTTAGGTCTTCTGCGCATTTTTTGATTGGGTCTGATGGCCTTACTAGATGTATAACTAATAAAAGAAATGAAGCAACTGCCATCTTCTAAAATAATAATTAAGATTCTTAGCGTCTTCTTCCTTTCCCACACTATCCCCCATCTAAAGTGTTAACTAGAAGCCAACTTTGAATTTAAGGAAAGGAAAAAAATCTATTGAATCATTTACCCCCATGAATTCCTTGTTTGACAGAACTTCAGACATCACCCATTTCAAAAAAAGAGCTGGGAAAGCCAAGGCTGGGATCTGCAAAGGTGATGGAGTAAGTAGGGAGCCTGGCCTGTGATGGAAGATTCCCTGTAGGTCAGGTCATTTCCAGGATACTTGTTAAGGATGACTAGTGCATATTTTCTTTTCTTGTGAGGTGGAAGTATTGTATTTCCCCTTTACATTTAAAAACGACAAAATAGGGTCTAGAATGGTGGTGTGGCACATTGGTTAAGAGTAAGATCATGGAGGGACTTCCCTGGTGGTGCAGTGGTTAAGAATCCACCTGCCAATGCAGGGGACACGGGTTTGATCCCTGGTCCGGGGAGGTCCCACATGCCTCGGAGCAACTAAGCCTATGCACCACAACTACTGAGCCCGTGCCCTAAAGCCCGCATGTGCCACAACTACTGAAGCCCACGTGCCTAGAGCCCATGCTTTGCAACAAGAGAAGCCACCGCAATGAGAAGCCCGTGCACTGCAACAAAGAGTAGCCCCCACTCTCAGCAACTAGAGAAAACCCACGCGCAGAAACAGACCCAATGCAGCCAATAAATAAATAAATAATTAAAAAAAAAAAAAAAGAAAGAGTGAGATCATGGAGTCAGCTGGACTGGTTTGGTTCCACCTGTGTAACCTTTGAGCCAAGTTCCTAATGTCTCCAGGTCTGAGTTCTGCCGCCTTTAAAATAGAAATTAGAACAATACTCCCTTGTCACAGAATGGCTGTGATGATAAAAGGAGACGAGGCCAGGCACAGTGCAAGGCACAAGTAAGCGCTCATCAAATGCTAGTCGTTACTATTAGCTCTTTGTTAAATATGTGCCTGACAATTAGCGAGTGACTTGGAAAACTGGTCAGCAAATCATGCAGTAGCATCATTCATGCAAAACAAATTGTTTTCAAGATGGAGACAATTATGTATGGAGTGATCAGTGATCATTGTCTCTGCCATTAGTTCATGTGGTTTCCCTAAATGTTTCTGTGTTCCTCTTCAGGTCTTGCTTCGAGTTAATTCAACGCCTGGCTCTTCCACAAATGATTTGGCTTTTAGATGCTCAGGAATTTCAATTCTATTTCAACAACTTCATAGGGATTCCTCTGTCAAGATAAAAGTAGGGGCGTCAAGCTTCCTGGCCAAAGAATGGGTTTTAGCTACACTTTTATTTTCTTTCAGAGCCATATAAAAGAATGTTTCTTTTTCCTCTATTATTTGCATCTTGCAAAGTCAGTAAGCTGACTTTATGATTCTATTATTTTTTATTTGCGTAGTTCACAAAAACTACTGTCCAAATTCTGAATCATTTTTTTTAAAAAGTTTAAAACCTATAATTATTAATTAGTAAAAATAGAAATGTAAGGGTTTTGTTTAAAAAAAAAGAAATGTAAGGGTTTTGGAAAATATGGCTGTCCAGTGGTTCTCAAACATGTGAACAAATAACGTATTCACTGCTCCATGGAGAAATGAGAAAAATAAGTATAATATAAAAAATTTCTCTTAAAGCTAAATATAAGAATAAAAGTCATGTATTCTGATATTATGTTCTTCTTAAAATTTTAGTGTTATTAAAACATAATTTTTTCTATGAAGTGCTGCTTATGTACTGGGTTTTTTAAAAATGTTTTTTTTTTTTTTGCGGTACGCGGGCCTCTCACTGTTGTGGCCTCTCCCGTTGCGGAGCGCAGGCTCCGGATGCGCAGGCTCAGCGGCCATGGCTCACGGGCCCAGCCGCTCCGTGGCATGTGGGATCTTCCCAGACCGGGGCACGAACCCGCATCCCCTGCATCGGCAGGCGGACTCTCAACCACTGCGCCACCAGGGAAGCCCTAAAAATGTTTTTATTTGGGAATCGTAGAAAAAAAAGGCAAACTCATATTGATTCCCTTAATTCTTTTTTTAAAATTGGTTTTGAAGTCCAAAGCATAAGAACCAAGGATGATTATAATAGTGAACACTTAATGTAAGGCCTACTATGCCTGGTTCTAAGGTCTTTATAGACATTGATTTATTTAATTCTTAAAGCAACTCTATGAGTTGAGTACTGCTATTATACCCAATTTATAGATAAAGAAACAGAAACAGAAGGGTTGAGTAACGACTAAGGTCACACAGCTAACAAATGGTAAACACTGGACTCAAACCCAGGATTCTGGATCTGATCTCTTCCTTTTGCTCTTAGTTACTCTGAGAAGAATCCTAGAAACTTTCATTGAACTAGAAATCTTAATGTGGTATTTGAATTACTGGAGGACATTTTGGCAATATCTATCAAAAGCTTCAAAACTGTGTCTGTGCTTTGACCCAGCATTTCTAGGAATTTACTCTAAGGAAACAATCAAAGAATTATGCCAAAATATATGTACAAGGGTATTGATTACAGCATTGTTTACATTGGAGAAAAATAGAAACTAACCAAATGCCCCCATAGAAGGAATTGTTTAAATAACAGATAGGACAACCATGCCAAGGGTACTAATAAATAATTTTAATTAAGTGTTTAAACTGTGTTGCACAAAACCCTGGGGTTTATCTGACATGCATTAGGGCTCTGCAAACTTTTTGTCTGAATTTCATAGATGCTGATGGAGATTGATATATTGTTGTCTCCAGTCACCCCTGATTGAACCTTTTTGTGTTTGTAAAACATAATCTCTTACATTTATTTTAGGATGAGTAAATGTTCTACGTTAGAATAGTAGTCCATCTTTATGGGTCGACAGATGCTTTTTTTATTTGTTTTTTTTAATGAGGATGCCTTGTAGACTAAGCCTATTTTCAATACCAGCTTTCTAGTTATGGTGTGATGAGTGTCCCCATTAGGGTTTTCTTGCTGGCCAGCCTTGTCAGCCTGTATTCCTTCTACTGAACACAACCAGATTTATTTCGCTAAACTAGCCTGTAATCTGCAGAGTTCCTGAGAGGTAGATTCTACCCATTATATTTTATTCTGCTTTAGGTATTAACAACCATATAAAAAGCTTCTTGGATCTAATCAGTAGCATTTTTCCTTGAAACTACTGAAAGAGGTAAGTGGATTACTGACTAGTGTGGACAACATGAATAGCTTTTTGCAATTAAAAAATCTTGAAAATGTGACTGCATCATGGTGTAAGGGAAGAGGCAGTGGTTTTAACAGGCAGTTGTGAATTTGCTTTAGTTGTTCACTAGCTGTGGGACACTGGCAAGTTATTTTATCTTTCTAAGCATTGAATTTTTTGTAATAAAAATGGAAAAAAGGTTATGAGGATTACATGAGGTACATTTAAGCACTCAACAAATGTTGACATAGAAAGAGTACGGCTAACACTACCAAATGTAAAATAGCTAGCTAGTGGGAAGCATCCACATAGCACAGGGAGATCAGCTCGGTGCTTTGTGACCACCTAGAGGGGTGGGATAGGGAGGGTGGGAGGGAGACGCAAGAAGGAGGAGATATGGGGATATATGTATACATATAGCTGATTCACTTTGTTGTACAGCGGAAACTAACACACCATTGTAAAGCAATTATACTCCAACAAAGATGTTTTTAAAAAAAAAAGAAAAGAAAGAGTACGGCTAATTTAGATAGGGGAGTTGGGGAAAGTTCCATCAATTTAATTCTTTCTCTATACCCATCACCCTAAATACCAGAGGTAATTTTAGACATTTCAGGTAATAGAGAGATAGGGATGTATTAGACTCTTAGCTTTTAAAATGTTTCCTATTTTTTACTCTCAGAAAATCTCTATTCAGAATTTTACAACTTATATTAAAGATAATATTATACTCACCCTTTGCTGTGTAAATCTTGCAAAGTTCTCTAGCCAAAGGCAATACATTTCACTCTGACAAGATCAAAGACTATTCAGATAATGTGAATATAAACTGCACAACTTTTTCAGTTTATGGTTCATATGGACAAAGACTCATTTCATAGCTTTTTGGCCTTTTGGCTAAGATTAAGTGTAGCACAAAGACTCATTGCTATAGGAGAAGCATCTCAATTATTTTCTAGTAGTGGTGGTAATTTTATGGAATTCTATTTCTATTCTCTCTCTCTCTCTCTCTTTCCCCCTCTCTCTCATTTTCCTTGGCCTTCCCTGTATGAGTTTTGAGTTGGGTGACCTTCCTATAGGCTTCCATAGTCTTTGAATTCCAAAGGTAATCTGGGGTGCATTGTTCTCTCACTATCTTTGGGTCTCCCCCAATAGATTATGAATTTGCAATGGGCAAGAAGAGCTCGGAGTGTTCTGGCCAACCCTCACCCGCTGGCCCCCAACCCACAGCTCTGCCACTGCTATCAGACCTGGTGTCCTGTGCTAATCCCATCTTGCATTCCTCTCCATTTATGTCAGCCCTGGTCTCCCAAATCATCTCTCAACCTTTGGACTCTGATCTCCACATGGCCTCATATGTCCCTTTTCTGACTCTGTGTCTCACTCCTCCCCAACTTTTGAAACCCTTCCACAGCGACCTCACAATATCCCCTCTATACCTCACTTCTCTGAATGTTCTCTTCACTTTCTTGCTACACTGGAGACATGGTTCTTGCCTGGACACTGGTTCTTCTGCAGGTGTTGGCCATTTTCTCTCCAACACTCCTTGTGTAACCGAAAGTGGGGTCCGGCTGCTCACCGCTCAAAAGCCAATAAAGAGGCAAGGTTGATGGAAAGGAAAGTTTGCTTTATTGTGGATGCTGGCAACTGAGGGGGAGGGCGGACCCCTGTCCAAAGGCTGACTGCCCCCCACTGACAATCAGTGGGCAAGAACATTTATAGACGGAGGGAGGGGGCTACATGCAGAAACAGCACAGTCAGCTCTGACAGTCATCTTGAAATTGGTTATCAGTGGTCTTGATTTTTTTTTTATTGTTTTGAGTACAGTTAATCTTCAGTTCCAGGGTCGGTTTGTCTCCATTTCTTTGAGGCAAGTTCTTGGAATTGAGGCAGCTTATGTCATGCCTACAGTCTGGTCATCATGTAGTTAACTTCTTCCACCTGGTGAGGGTTTCAGTATCTATAAGACAGCTCACAGGATATGGCTTAGAATATTATCTATAGCCCTTGAGACGGAACTAAAGGTCGTTGACTATGCTTAATGACTAAACTGTTATTATTTAGTCTTGTTGGACTGCTTTTCTTTGCTTCTGCATTTTCTCATTTCTCTGATTAAACTTATTCTTTGGCTAAAGTTTTTCCACAGACCAAAGGCAGGCAGAGGACATGGAAGGGGCGGGGAGGACCATAGGGTCCTGCTCCATTTCATTTGTACTATGGGCCTACAAGCGGGGTGCATACCGTGGACTGAATGTGACCCCCCCCAGATTAGTATGTTAAAACCTAACCCCCAAGGTGATGTTATTAGGAAGTGGGGCCTTGGGAGGTGATTAGGTCATGAGGGTGGAGCCCTTATGAATGAGATTAGTGCCCTTATAAAAGAGACCACAGAGAGCTGCCTCTTCCCCGTCCATCTTATGAGGACATGGGAGAAGACAGCCATCTATGAACCTGGAAGCTAGTTTTCACCATATACTAAAGTTGCTGGTGCCTTGATCTTGGACTTCCAGCCTCTTGAACTGTGAGAAATAAATTTTGGTTGTCTATAAGCCACCCAAACTATGGCATTTTTGTTATAGTGGCCTAAACAGATTAAGACCTGAGGTATCCTCATCATTGCTTCCAGACCATTTTCCAACCCCATCCTCAGCTCTCCTTACCAGCTCTGACTCTCAAGTCATCAGACTATATCCCACCTTGTAGTCTTTTACCACATCCTTCTTCCAACATATACCCTCATTCCTTAAGGTAATAGCTCCAGATGACTCTTTCCCACACTACTTATGTCATACTTCCTGATGATTGTTTTACCCTCATGGGTTACTTTTTCAATATCTGGTCTTGGTTTTTTTTTTGGATTCTCCTCCTCCAATGACCTTGCCCTGACCCTACCTTATGGTGCTTACTCCCATGGTCAGTCCTTAGACTTTGTCTCTACTAATAATTGTGACCTGTCCCTAATCTCACTCTCAATTGCTAGCTATTATCATTACCATTACTATTTTTACAGAATTTGTTGGGTTGGACTACTAATGAGTTGGGTAACCACAGGCAAATGAGTTACGTTCTTTCAGTCCCCTTTGTTCTATCTGGGGGCTGTTGTGTGGGGAGTTGAGATCAGATATTGGTGATAGAATATGGGGAAGAGAAGTAAGAGGAGCTGAACAATGAAGGGATTAAGGGCTTCGAATTAAGCCATGAAGGAAGAGGTAAACCCTGGGGGACAGGGGAGTGTAGAACAATATTCTATTCTGGAGGAAAAGGATGGCAGACCTGCTTGTCAGGAGGTGGACGTTGGCTAAGAAACAGTAAATAGATTATAAACTAGAGGCTTGCAGGGCCAGCAGGGGTGGAACAGAGGTTAAAGGCAGCCCAGGGGCTCCAGGGAGTAGAAAATGTTCCAGAGTACACAGTAGGGGCTGAATAAATACTTGTTGAATAAAAGAATAAGTTATATGACTCCAGGCTTCGGATTTTGTTGTTTTCTCAACCTGTTTTGGATTGAGAAGTGCAAGGGTGTCACATTTTAGGCAGGTATGGGGGTGGGGAACAGCAAGGCTGCTGCTGGCCTATTTCTTGTGCCGATTAGAAGCGGCTCCAGATCTGGGCCAATGGATTAGAAAAGGGCATCTACCTTTTCAGGTTCTAAGCAGCTTTCTGTCAACAGGTGTGGTGTGTATTTCAGCACCCCCATCTTTGTGCCTAGGTTGGGGGCAGGTGGGTAACAATAATGTGGTGAGGTTCTAAAGTCCATTCTTGAAATCCTCCCAAGTCGTCTTTATACTCTTTGGACTTGGGCTCCTGTAGTGTCTGAAGCCAAAAATTTGGCCTCTTATCTTGTCTCTGTGACCTCCCTTTTGCTTGTAACAGTTGAGGTCAAGGTCTAATTTGAAATGAAGATGTGGGTGACTGGGGGTGTGAGTAAGAGATTTCTCTTTCTTGCTGGGGGTAAATAAAGGAAAGCAACATGGATTTATGATGGACTCCTCTTCACTTTCTGCATCAGACATTGTCCTAGACACTTACCTCATTTTCCATCCTCACAACAGTCTTCCCCAGCAAATATTTTTTGCCATTATTCTTACTGAGGTCCAAACAAAGCCTACAACTTGGACCAGGCACAGAGCGAAGATTGAAATTCAGGGTATTCCCTGTACCGCGTGGTTGCTGGGTTTTCTTCTGGTGAAATACACCGCTAGATGTAAACTCAGGAGGTTAGGCACTGTTTTATTTTTTTCACCTTTGTATCCTTCCCAGAGCTTAGCATCATCCCCAATGCTAAGAGAACGCTAAATGAAGGTGTGTGGGGTTAAACTGAAGGTGGATGAGCAAGGGCTGCTGACCAGCCTTCCTGCTTCTCCCCACGGTCATTTTCACATCAGTCATCGGAAAGCTGTCTTCATAATTTGGCCTTCCAGCTTCCCCTCGTAAGGAAATACTTCTCATCAGGGGAATCTGCCTGGTCCAGTGAGCTGTAGTCATTTGACCCCCCAAGGGAGATCTGGAAACACTTTTCCTAGTGGCTCCCATTGATCCTGGGGGCTGACCGTCTCCTTATTGTCTCTGCTTGCTTTTACTTGGTTCTCATACCCAGAGGTATATTATATCCCAGGATTCTTGAGAAAGATAATTTTCAGCCCCTTTTTATTGACCTCAGTATAGTACTATACAGCCTGGGTATCTTCAAATTATTCAATTAAATTTAACTCATTGATTTTGAATACTTAATAGACAATTAACTGTCTGTTTGTAAACTTAAGTTGTTATGATGCAAGTCTCAACACATTTTAAAATCCACTCCCTGTTACTAGCTTTCTTTTGATTTTCAAACTTGCCCAAGCCATAGAGTTAGTAAATGGAAGCCTTTTAGGGTTTAGTTTGAATTGTTACTCTGTTGCTCACAAGCTGGCCCAGTTTCTTAACCTCTATGATAATAATAAAAAAAAATAGGGCCTACCAGAAATTCCAGGCACTATCCTAAGAGCTTTTCTCAACTGTAAATTGGGTTAATAATAACACCTTCTTAATTTATAAGTGTTGTCTTGAATATGACATGCAGGCATGTGTGTGGCATCCTTTGGATGGAGGCTGGAATGATAAGTGCTCAATATGTTAGTCATTGTGATTATCATTAGGAATAACCTTGTCTGCTGAGAAATATGACCAGCCACAGAAAGGTAGTGCTACCCTTGCCATTTCCATTTTAAATGATACTACTCTGAAGAATGTTTGTGAACCTGTCACAAATACTCTTTTCTTTCTAAAAAGTTTAAAATAACCTTTTTATTTTAGGATAATTTCAGATTTACAGGAAAGTTGCAAGATGGTACAGAGTTCCCCTGTATCCCTTACCTGCATCTCACTTATTATGGTACATTTATCACCACAAAGAAACCAACATTAGTACATGACTATTAAGTAAACCCCAGACTTTCTCATATTTCAGTAATGTCTTTTTTCTGTTCTGATATCCAAGGTAGGATACCACATAGCATTTGGCAAATGCTCCCTTCTGCACTAAGCAGTCACTTCTGTCAGCCTTATCTCTGTGCTCTGCTCATAAGAAGTGCCACAGGGAGGCTCCTGTCATGCTCTAATTCTGGCATTAGCAGCTTGTTGCTCTTCACCTTTTCTCACCAACCAATTTCTTACACTCTGACAGATCCATGGGACTGGTCTGTAATCATGTCACTTACTAGCTCTGTGACCTAACTTAATCAATCTTCTAGGAATCCTCAGTTTTCTCATCTGTACAACAGGGGTAATAATAATTCCTACAGGGCCCAGCACATAGTGACTCCTCCTGAAAATATGTTAATTTATTGCTTTTGTTATATTATTGTGCTTTCTTCTTCAGTTCATAAACCAGCCTAGCTCCTGATTCTTCCCATACTTTTTCAATCCTCCGATGTTATCGCAAATGTTACTCAGGTTATTAGATGAGTTTGCTGACTCAGAGGCTGCTTAATTGCCAGAGAAGTTTAAATGCTTCTTTTTAAATGCTTTGCTACTTTCCTTCCCTTATAGAGAATTTGGGGATGTACATAGTACCACGAGAGAGAATCTGAAATACCAGATTCCCAAGCTTTCTTTCAAATCCTCTCCCACTTTTTATTTTGGTCTGTCTTATTCCTAGAACTCCCACCATACTGCCTGCAAAGACGGGGAGGCCCACCCATCCATCTGCTGTGGGAAAAGAACTGGCAGCTGGCGTCTAGGATAAGCGATTTTGAGTATTCGAATTATTTTCAGTGTGATGTGCTTGGGTCACATGGTCTAATCAGGAAATTTCATGCAGTCTGACATTTCCCATCATAGTTGCTTAGGAACCTAAGGAAGGCTCTGGCTCTGAATGGCAGGACAGTAATAAATTAAACAGTCCTGTGTCCAGCCATCTGCTTTAAGTAAATTAAGAGCATAACCCATATGGGATTTATCTAAAATAACAATTCACATTTTTTTCCCTCTTCTCATTTGCATTCCTCTTTATGTGGGCTCTTTAAATTGGTTTAACTTTGCATAGAATACCCCAGCTGTCTTTATCTCCCACCCTCTCCTCTACATTCAGGCAGCCAACCTCAGAGTCTCCTATAGCCCACTAGCGACGTCCTCTTTAATGGTGGATGATCTTGACATTTTATTTTGAGAATTGCCTGATTGGAGGCTGGCACTTTTTGACTCAGTGTTCTTAGCTATGCCTCTGCAGTGCTGTCCTCCGTCCTTTCTCATTTATCACCTTCTTTTAGTCCCTCCGCATCTCGGGTCCCACTGACCTGTCGAATCAGTTTCCTTTCATCTGTCCTCTCATCATGGTTTTTTAGTTTTGCTCTTTGCCCACTAGTCATCTTTATAAACCATTTTCATCATGCCACTCTCCTGCTCAGAAATCTGCACTGTTTACAGGATGAGTCAAATGTTTCTACCTTAAATTCCTCCCTCAAGTTCCAGCCTGCCTTTAAACCTCATCTACTTCTTACCAGTGTTTACTCTTACTTCACAGTCTGTTTTCTTCACGTCCTCCAAGGCACAGCTACTTTGTCCTGCCTCATTAGTTTAGTATTTTAAAATCACAGCCTGCTTTACATATTTGCTGAACTGTTTGATGTTTCTAATTCAGTTGTAAGCTCCTTTTTTTGTATGTGTGTGGACTTCATTCCATGCTTATCACCATTCTAGACACCTGGAGGTATTTGCCAAATAATGAATGAATGCTTTGTCATGGTTTTGTTTCAGTGGGGTGACACAAACAGTTAAGACAAATAAGTAAGACATATAGTAGGTGAGACATGATATGCTGTGAAAAGAATTAAGTAGAGGAAGAAGAGGGTTACAAGTGTAAATAAGATAGTCAGGAAAGGCTTCCTGGGAAATGACCTTTTGGTAAAGATGTCAGAGTGGTGAATCTGAGTTCTGTAAGGCAGAGATTTAATCTTTAAAAAGATTCTTTCTAGGGTATAACACAGTAGCATGCACATTTGAAGAATGCAGTTGGAATGGCATATATCATGGTGTCCCCAAAGGCACAGAATATCAGTCAAGTGATATTTTTTAGTACAAGTTATGTTGTCCTAAATGGGGACATAGTCACCCTTTTAAATCCTCACCTCAAACTGCACATAGGATGGAAAAAGAAAAGCAATAGCTTTGTGACACAGAAATCGTTCAGCATAGATATGGTTAAAGAGCAGGAAATCAGTAAAGACAATGCCAAAGTGAAAACTAAATGGAATGCCTTACTGAGGACCAGCTCCCTTGATCTTTTGTGGAGGACCAGAGCAATTGACCTGAAGCTTAATCCAGCAAGGTCCAGCCCGGGGATGGCCCAAGGATGCTGGACAAGTGAGGCTATCTGGGGTCTGAGAAATTATGGGGCCAAGGCTCACGAAAGAGGGTCCGTCACCCAGCATATGGGAAGCAGCTGCATGCAGGCTGCCAGAGTGTTCTCAGAGGACTACTTGGGTTTCCATGTGAAGAATCACTTCAACCTGGAATTCAACCTGGAAAGTTCATCAACATTGAATGACTCAGGAACTCAAAAATGTTTATTCTCTTTCGCAGCTAGGAATCTAGCTTAAGGAAATCTTCAGAGATGTAAATGTAGGGTTATGTATTAGACAGTCAGCATTGTTTCACACAATAGTATTTGTGCAGTCATAAAAAATGCTTTCACAATAGCATAAAAAATACACATATTATAATGAGCAAAATTCCATACTGTATGTATCATTACAAATGTGTAAAAATGAAATGATATTCATTCATTTTTTCACTGAACATTTATTAGCGCATAGATGTTTCAGGCACTGTGGTAACAGCTAAATAGATGAATTTTGATGTGTATGTGTGTGTGTGTGTGTTCATAAAAACAAAGGCTACAAGGAAATACTCCAAAACATCAACAATGGTTCTAAAAGATTGATTTACTGTAATTTTAACTTTATTCTTTGTATTTCCTCTAATTTCCATGTTTTCTGCAGGGAAAAATGAACATGATTATGCACACTGGGGGACCATTAAAGCACCATTAAATTTGGGGGTTCTCAAGTAAATAGAATCACTAAGATGCTCTTTCCCATTGTAAATGTAGGTAAAAAGTGACCTGACCTTAGGATAGGTTGCATTTCCCTGCAGGCAGCTCCCCAAGACCAGCAGAGCACCCCTTCCCCACCAGTGTCTAAACATTTCTCCTTTCTGGACGAGACCAGCCTAAACCAGCAGAGCAGGTTTGGGGCAGTGAGGTGCAGTGTGTGGGGAACAGAGCAGATGTGAATCCAGGATTAGTAGGTTTGCAGTCAGACAAACGGACCACTTGAGTGGCCTCACCTCGGCCTGCCCAGAGGACGGTCTATGGTTTTCAGACACAGAAAGATGCAGAATCTGATAGCCCAGCATGGAAACAAAGCAGCGTGAGGGAAAACAAGATGCTTTTGTGCCAAACAAGGTTTCTAGGCAACTACTCATTTAACTACTTCAATGTCCCCAATCCTTTAGCTTTGCTGACCTTTAGAACCCGTCTGATAAGCTGGTGGGATTTCTGCAATGAAAGAGCTGACATATGCTGAGGAGGCAATCAACATTTGGCTTCTGCCTCATTTTCCAGCCTCCATCATTCCTCCCTGTGTTCCTGTTTTAACAAAAGATGGCCTTGGTGTCCCTAGACTTTCCTGTCTCCAGCTTCTGCCCATGCTGGTCCCTCTGCCCAGAATGCCTTTTCTGGACCTGGCAGTCTCTTCGAGATTCAGTTCAAGTTTCACTTTCTTTGGGACCCCTTTCTTGTACCACCATCCCCTCTAACTCTCCCCCATCTCCCCCAAAGAAGCAAAGAGTACCACATATATACCTCCAAGACAAGGTCCTTGCACTTTTAGAAGTCTATGTGTGAGCTCCCTGAAGGAGAGGATGTTATTTTTTGGGCTGCACTGAATCTTCGTTGTGACACGCAGGCTCTTCGTTGCAGCGTGCAGGCTTCTCTGGTTGTGGCATGCGGGCTCCAGAGTGTGCGGACTCAGTAGGTGCAGCGTGAGGGCTCTAGTTGCAGCGCACGGGTTCAGTAGTTGTGGTGTGTGGGCTTAGTTGCCTTGCGGCATGTGGGATCTTAGTTCCCTGACCAGGGATCGAACCCACATCCCCTGCACTGGAAGGTGGATTCTTAACCACTGGACCATCAGGGTAGTCCCAGGAAAGGACATTATCTTATCCATCTTCATTCTCAGTGTCTAGCCTGTTTCTGGCACACAATGGGGGCTCACAAAATGTGTATCTGAACCAATGAATTTTCAGTGTAGGATATACATGGCTTCTTAGGAGCCCAAAATACGTGTTGAGTTCCATCTATCCCTTGCTTCATCTGTCCGTCCATCCATCCATCCATCCATCCATCCATCATTTATCCATTCAACAGCCCTTATCAAATGCATTCTATGGTTAAGAATTTGCCTGCTAATGCAGGGGACATGGGTTCGATCCCCGGTCCGGGAAGATCCCACATGCCATGGAGCAACTAAGCCCGTGTGCCACAACGACTGAGCCCGCGTGCTGCAGCTACTGAAGCCCGTGTGCCTAGAGCCCATCTCCACAACAAGAGAAGCCACTGCAATGAGAAGCCTGCACACCCCAATGAAGAGGAGCCCCTGCTCACCGCAACTAGAGAAAGCCTGCATGTGGCAACGAAGACCCAACACAGCCAAAAATAAATAAATAAAAATGCGTACTATGAGCTAGCCCTGAGACAGGCATGGCCACTGTCCTAATGAAAGTTACAACCTAAAGGGAAGACTGATATTGAGCAGGTAATTGTCGCTTTATTGTACCCCGTGGTACTTACCATGACCTGAGATCCAATTTCATGTTTTTGTTTATTGCCTATCTCTGATATTAGACTATAATAAGCTGTAGGAGGGCAGGGGCTTTATCTTGTTTGACTAAAACAGTGCCTGCCACTTTGTAGGTACTTGATTAATATTTGTCACCTGAATAGACGAGAACTATATGTGGTCCCGTTTGAAACAACTAAGGATGGGAATTTCTGATGTGTTTAAAACATACGTTAAAACCACCCACCTTCAGGCATCTTTCAAATGAAAAATGATTAAATCCTAAAACCCCAATATGATGCATTGTGGTGGCAATGATTAATGTCTCACTCCCGACTTCAGTTAGAATGTTGGAGAGATTTGGTCAAGATGACACCAAAGAATTTTGTGACAGAAACTTGATGAGTGCTTCGCAGCTTTTAATTAATTTTGTGATTCTCCTGGTGATTTCAGGGAGAGGCTTTGTTGGAGTCTGACCATGTGATAATAATAAAGGACACAAAATAGAAGATATTAGGTCAGCAAGGAACAGTTAGGATAACAGTTCTAACCTGTGTGAGAAAAGGGCATTCTATACAGTAGTGTCTGCCTTGCCTTATAATCCTATTTAGTTGACAAACAAACCAAAATGAAAAAAAAGGTGACTGTTCTACTGCTGTCCAATCTCCCTTCCCTTGGAACCCCCCTTCCCAACCGGGGGCCTGGGTAACTGGGCCAGGGTTTGCCCTTGGTATGCTGGGAGCTTGCACTGTTGGTGGGGAGGAGCAGGTGTCCCCGGGGGACTGTTCTGCAAGGCAGGGAGAGTGGGAGGCCCTATCTCGGAGAGAAACCAAACCCTGGCCCAGGGAATCTATGGAAACCAGATCAGAGAGAGAGAAAGAGGGAGAGAGAGAGAGAGAGAGAACGAGAGAGAATGTATTAGAAGCCTGGGCCTTCAGTGACGCTGGGTGGCTTAAAGAACAAAAATTTATTGTCTCATGGTTCTAGAGGTTGGCAGGATTAGTTTCTTTTAAAGGTTATGAGGAAGAACAGTTCCAAGCCTCCCTCTTAGCTTCTGATATCCTCAGGTGCTCCTTGGCTTGTAGATGGCATCCTCCCTGTGTCTTCACATTGTCTTCTCTCTGTTTGCATCTGTGTTCAAATATCCCCTTTTTATAAGGACACCAGTCATATTGGATTAGGGCCCACCCTAATGACTTCATTTTAACCTGATCATCTGCATGGACTGTATTTCAAAACAAGGTCACATTCATAGGACTTCAATATCTTTTGGGGAGACAGAATTCAACTTATAGCAGAGAGAGAGAGAGTTGAAAGTGGATAGGTGGAGGGTAGCCTGAAGAATTTCTAGAAGAGCTGGAATGTAACATAGGGCACAGGAACTTTTCACAGGGCCTAGGCAGCCCCAGCCAGGTTGGAGGAGGGCAAAGGAGATGCTCAGCTTGGACATATACCAATAATGAAACCAAAAAATCCGCTTTTAGTGGCTGGAGCTTTTGGGGAAGAAATACAATATATAACCACAATACTGCTTTATTTATGAAGAAAAAAAAAAGGATGTCAGATCTGGGGCAAGTCATGAGAGGTAATTTGGTGGCTGGGGAAGTATATTGGCTCACAGTGGATCACATGCCACTTCTCTAGTACTGGCTGTGTGACCTTGCTTAAACTCTCAGGACCTCAGTTTCCTCATCTATAAAATGAGGCCCATGAGCTCAAACTCCCAGAGTGTCTGTGAAGATTACATGAGATTAGATGTGAAAAGAACCTGCTCTCAGAAGGCAGAACTCTACAAAAGTCAGTTACCCATTTTCCTTTTCTCTAGAGAGAGCTTCTGTTCAAGAAAATTGTTTCTCATTTTCAGTATAATGTTAGAGTGAAAAAAAATTAGAGAGATGTGGAAACAGACATCTAAATGCCTTACAATTGGTTAGATTCTCCTATCTTAATCAGGGTGTTAGAGAAAATGGTAAGATGGAAATGTGACCAGAACCATCCTATATTACTCTAGTCATTAGGGCAGGAGGCCAGGAGGATGGGATTACCGGGATCTTCCTGGTGAGTTACTATTTTTAGATGGAGCCTTTGAATGATCCAACATACAGTAGAAAATCTCTCCAGATCTGTAGACCAGCAATCAGTAAATTAAAAAAAAAAGAAAAAACTGTAAAAGTTGATAATCATAAAGGATATGATACCTACAAGCCTTAAATGTTTTTATACAACTCACAACATATAAGGTAGATTCATTTGTCTAGTTTTGGTTTAGGCCTCAAAACTAAGGTTTTCTTTCAGCGTGGGTTGGCTGATTCAAGTTCTATGTTGTCTTTTTTGCACAAACTCTTTCCATAATGTATTATGCACATTTTCCAGTTTTGAGTGTAGAATCTTAGTAGGTTTTTCTCCCCCCAAACTTTCAGAGTTTACTAGCTCACCCCTAATCTGAAAATATTTTTAATGATTTATCTTATCAACCTTTCCTAATACATTCAAGTTCATTTCTGTAAAATAACAACTCTTGTTCTGCATTCCTATTTCATCAGTTTCTACAATATTGAATTGAATTGAAAAGTATAATAGCAATTACAATGGACTTAAATGTGAGTGGGAACAAAGTCAACTGAGTCTTAGAAATCATACAGCTCAGCTGGTGGGAGCAGAAGCAGACACACAAATGAAGACCCTTCCAGCTGTACCCTTTCAGTGTGTTTTTGAGAGGAAGTGGAGATCTATATCAGTCCAATGAGTTGGTTAAGTAAAGATGGGTCGAAGTGTTTTCACTGCATGAGCTGTGAATGAAAACCATAATGGTGCAACTGTTGACAGATTTCAGTATCTCTCTGGTAGGGTTTTGCTGTAAGTTAAGAGTACCACCACCATCACTCTAACAAAAGATCACAGATGTCAGAATAATCTTATATCACTCTTCAGAACTATCATTATATCTATAATTGCATATTATTTGTATATCTAAGCATCTTTCCTTTTTATTTATAACTCAACTTATTTGTTCAACGATCTAGCAAATATTTATGGTCTGCCTACTATTGCTGGATGTTAGGATACAACATAAATAAGGTGTGGTTCTTTGCTCTTGGAGAACTTACAGTCTAGTGGGGCAGCCAGGTCAGTAAGTGGGCAATTATCGAGCAGGTGGTTGGCATGAGGGACAAACCAAGAGAGCGACATTGCACATTCCAGAACATGAGTCTCAGTGGAAGTCAGAGGGGAAGTATGGGTTCAGTCATTACAAACATCTGTGGAGCACCTTCTGAGTACCAAGCTCTGTTTTAGGCACTGGGGTTACAAAAATGAATAATTCATAGTCCTGTACTCAAGAAATCCATACAGGTAATTATAGTACCCTGTAGTAAGTGCTTTCTTTTGGATCAGCACTGAGTCTTCAGATGGTGGGGACAGGGAAGTTTCCTGCAGGAGGTCAAGCTTGTCAAGCTTGTAAGCATTCTTAGGGCAGAGGCCTAACTTGTCTTGAGCTTTGTTGTCCTTCCCTCCCGGTTCCTGGGACCATGTTCTGTACACCTTGTGTGCTCAATCACCGTTTGAATGAGTAAAGGAACTGCATGATGATTAGAAGTTAACTAGGGGTCAGGCCCTGTGCTCTGTGCTGGGAATACAAAAATGAGTGAGCCATGGCCTTTGCCCTGATCGAGATTATAATAAAATCTCATTTCTGGCTGAATCCTGATGACATATCAACAGTGTAAAACACTTGAAAACCTGGGCACACCTTTCTAATAAGTTGTGCTCCATATTGGACCATTTACTGGCTATGGCAAACACTTGTCAAACATAGTCTCTTGAGCTTATTCCAGGGAGTACAGTGGATGTTAAGGAAGCAGGAGATGGAGCAAGGCCAGCTCCAACCCTGGTAATAAAAAGGCATCATTCAGACTGACTTGAATGATGGTTGTGCTGGGAAATCATCAATCCTCAACCCTAGATAGTGGGTAATACAACTGGTAGCAGACTACTGGTATAGTGAGCAGTTTTGTCTGAGGATCTCCCAAGTGCTTTTTCAAAACTTTCCTCTGCACCACCCCAGGCCCTCACCACAAGGGGACTGGCAAGTAGCAATTCTACAGCAACATCTAACACAAAGCTTGGAGCTGTTGGCTGGTGGCGTGCTCCAGGTGACCAGCGATTTCAAGCGGGTCTCTAGGAACACGTGAGTTTGGATGACGTCTCTCGGTGTTTTACAGTCTCTACTGCCTCTGCTCTAACTCCTCAAACTCTCAATCCTGAACCACCAAAGGCAGCTGAAGTTGGTCAAGAGGCTAGTGGAGCAGGGGACACCAGGCAAGTCAGGATGGCATGGATATGTAATTTATGTCCTTTTAGTGTGACTAAATGCCACAATTAGCATGACAGAAAATTCTGCAGCTATGTCACTTTTCTCCAATGTTATGAGAAGACAAGTAGAAGTGAAACTGTGCAACCCAGATGGGGACTTGAACCATGTTCTTTTTTTTTTAAATTTAATTTTATTTATTTTTTATACAGCAGGTTCTTATTAGTTATCTATTTTATACATATTAGTGTATACATGTCAATCCCAATCTCCCAGTTCACCCAACCACCGCCTCCACCACCACCACTTTCCCCCCTTGGTGTCCATACGTTTGTTCTCTACATCTGTGTCTCTTTTTCTGCCCTGCAAACTGGTTCATCTGTACCATTTTTCTAGGTTCCACATATATGCGTTAATATACGATATCTTGAACCCATGTTCTTTTAACTGAGATCACACACCTGGTCTCAGAACTTACTGAAGCTCAGGTTCTTGATGTCTCATTGCAGAAAGAATTCAGTGAGAGACAAAGTGATAGGTAAGAAGTGGATTTATTTAGAGAGAAACACCCTCCACAGGCAGAGTGTGAGCCATCTCAGAAGGTGAGAAAGGCACCAGGGTATGGAGTTGTCAGTTTTTATAGGGGTGGGTAATTTCATAGGCTAATGAGTGGGAGGAGTATTCCTGCTATTTCAGGAAGGGGAGGGATTTCCAGGAATTGGACCATTGCCCACTTTTTGACCTTTATGGTTGGCCTTGGAACTGTCATGGTGCCTGTGGGTGTGTCATTTAGCTTGCTAATGTGTTACAGTGAGCTTATAATGAGGCTCAAGGTCTAGTGGAAGTTGACTCACCCACCATATTGGACCTGTTTGGTTCTAAATCAGTTTATGTCATGTCCTCAGGCTGTGTCATTTTTTCAAAGGTTGTGCTCTGCCCCCTTCCCTCCAGTTTCAGAAGGAGTACAGAATTTTGCCTCAGGAAACACAGTAGGTTAGGGGCTGAAACACTCCATTATTCCATAATCAGCAAGTCATGAGTCTGACCCAGAAAAAGAAAGGCCAAACCTTTTTCTAGGTGGGACATCTTCACATCTTCGCCATTTCTTTTTAAGAATACTCCTCGTTTTTCCTCCCTCCATAACATCCTTTTCCAAGTTCTCATTGCCATGCGTCCTCTTGGGAATCCACATGTCAGAGTCCAGCGGAGTTATAGTTCTAATATCCACTCGTGTCCCCCACATGCCCTCAGCCCTGCCTAGCTGGAGGGTCACATTCCAGTTCAGAAATAGCAATAAAAAGAAGTCACTTCTGGGGTAGAGAGTGAGTGTAGCTAGAAGTCGGGGACCTCCAATCAATGACTAACACACCAGACAGGCTCCCCTTTGTCCATTGTTAACTGAGGATGAATGGATTTCCAGCCCTCTGTTGCTACCTCTAGAGAAGGAAGGAGGAGGCTGTGGGCAGAGAAAGTTCCATTCAGCCTGACTTTGCCTTGAGTTATTGCCTTTTATTTTCCAACTTTAGTGAGGCTTAATTGACAGAAAAAGTAAGATATTGAAAGTGTTCATCATGATGATTTGATATACATAGACACTGTGAAAGGATTCCTTCCATGTAGTTAATTAACATATCCATCGCCTCATATTTATCTTTTTTTGAGTTGGGGGGAGAACATTTTGAGTTATTGCCTTTTGCACTTTCTCCCACAAATCACTGAGTCAAGTCATGAATTTTTAGCAAGTGGGAACCTCTTACAAATCAGAGGTTTTGACTCTGGTGAGTGTTCTAAGAAATGTCCCAAAGGCCTGAGTAGGAGGACCTCAGGTCTAGTTCTGTCTCAGACACCAGACAGCCACGTGCAACCGTGGGCATGTTGACTTTATGATCTAGGTTTTGGTTTCCTTGTCTGCAGGATGAGGGTGTTGGACGTATATTAAGTCAGTGAATGGAGGTCTCTGGGCCATATATTGCTTGAAAGCATGTGTTTTGTCTGTGTAGTAGTGTTTTCTTTTTTAATTTACAAAATTTGAATTAGTGTCTATCATTTAACAGTTGACTCAACAACAATAAAATAATCTGATAAAAAAATGAGCAAAGGACTTGAGTAAACAATTCTTTAAAGACATACAGATGGCCAACAAGCATATGAAAAGGTGCTCAAACCCACTAACTATTAGAGGAACGAATATCAAAACCACAATGATGAGATAACTACTGCATACCCGTTAGGTATACCTAAAGAACAGAAAATAACAAGTGTTGGTGAGGATATGGAGAAACTGGAACCCTTGTGCACTGTTGGTGGTGAGAACAATCAACGTTATACCACGTGGGAGATAGCTGACCTGCTCAAAATATCCAAATCAAGCGCTGAAAATCATTTGCCCCAGCTTGGTTATGTTAATTGCTTTGATGTTTGGGTTCCACATAATTTAAGCGGAAAAAACTTTCTTGACCGTATTTCCACAAGCGATTCTCTGCTTAATTGTAATGAAAACATTCCATTTTTAAAACAAATTGTGACAGGCGATGAAACGTGGACACTGTACAATAATGTGGAATGGAAGAGATCGTGGGACAAGCAAAATAAACCACCACCACCAACAGCAAAGCTGGTCTTCATCCAAAGAAGGTGATGTTATGTATATGATAGGACTGGAGGGGAGTGCTCTATTATGAGCTCCTTCTGGAAAACCTAATGATTAATTCCAACAAGTACTGCTCCCAATTAGACCAACTGAAAGCAGCACTCAACGAAAAGTGTCTGGAATTAGTCAATAGAAAACGCATAATCTTCCATCAGGATAATGCAAGACCACCTGTTTCTTTTTTCTTTTTTTTTTTTTTTTTTTTTTGCTATACGCGGGCCTCTCACTGCTGTGGCCTCTCCCGTTGCGGAGCACAGGCTCCGGACACACAGGCTCCGCGGCCATGGCTCGCGGGCCCAGCCGCTCCACGGCATGTGGGATCCTCCGGGATAGGGGCACGAACCCGTGTCCCCTGCATCGGCAGGCGGACTCTCAACCACTGCGCCACCAGGGAAGCCCCCACCTGTTTCTTTGATAACCAGGCAAAAACTGTTACAGCTTGGCTGGGAAGTACCGATTCATCCGCCGTATTCACCAGGCATTGCACCTTAAGATTTCCATTTATTTCGGTCTTTACAAAATTCTCTTAATGGAAAACATTTCAATTCCCTGGAAGACTGTAAAAGGCACCCGGAACAGTTCTTTGCTCAAAAAGGTAAGAAGTTTTGGGAAAATGGAATTATGAAGTTACCCCAAAAATGGCAGAAGGTAGTGGAAAAAAAGGGTGAATACGTTGTTCAATAAAGTTCTTGGTGAAAATGAAAAATGTGTCTTTTATTTTTACTTAAAAACTGAAGGCACTTTCTGGCTAACCCAATAGAATGGTGGTTGCCAGGGGCTGGGAGAAATAGGAAATGGTAAGTTGTTTAATGTGTACAGTTTTAGTTTTGCAAGATGAAAGGAGTTTTGTAGACTGGTTGCACGACATGAATGTAGTTAATACTACTGAACTGTACACTTAAAAATCGTTAAGAGGGTAAATTTTATATGTATATTTTACCACAATTAAATTTGTTTTTTGAGAGATAGCTCATGAAAATCTGAAGTCATCTTTTTTTGGGGGAAAACCCAGAAGATCAGGACTTTGGGCCTTAGACACCAGTTGGCAACAGCCAGCTTGAGCTGACTATCTGTTCTTGTCTTCAGATGAGCCTATTCTTTGCTGTTCTTCCCAGGCCTCACCTCGTTATTTTCTTTCAATTAAATAACCCATCTGGCCACCATAGACCTTTGGGTTGCAACCCCTGGATTAAACTATCTCTATGATACTTTCTAGAATTAGTACCTGTGATTCCAAAGTCTTAGTCATCATGAACACTCTGTAAGTAAACAAGATGAGTGAGATGTAGGCAGAGGGACATTCAGGTTACCTTCTTGACATCTCTCAGGTCTACGGGAGGGTTAACACCCATGTCTACAATGGGCAGTAAAAACAACTGGCTAGTGACATTGGTTTAGTTGCTCCCTGACCTCTGTATAAACCCCAGTCCTGGCCGGGGTTTATGTTCTGACCCTGAGCTTTTAGTATTACTCAGGTCATTGTGTCTTGCTGATCCAGAGGACACTGTTGTCACCAAGATAGATGAAATCCTTAAATGTTACATAATGGATGACCCTAATGCATGGGGAAAATTAGGAGAGAAATGATACAGACAACTGGAAGCTTTGCTCCCAGAAAAAGAAGATGATTTAAAATTGTCTAAAGGAAACAAAGAAAAAATAGATCTGTTCCTTCAATAACCCTCATAGTTTGTTATCAGTAATGCTGTATATGCTACATGTGACATCATGATACATAACTCTACTTTTGATCTTGGGACACAACCTGATTATTGAAGTTTGGGGTTAGGTAATTTTGAAATCTCCCTCTAGCCCTCTGAGGGAATGAGATCAGCTCGAATAAGATATCAGATGGCCCCACTGTCCCTGTCTTGGTTCCTCATTCATTCACTCACTCATTAACTCATTCATTCACTCACTCATTAACTCATTCATTTACTCACTCATTAACTCATTCATTTATTCAACCAGTATTTATTTAGCACCTACTAGTAATGCCAGTCCCTGACTAATAAGCAGGACAGTTAAGATTCCTACGCTTGTGGAATTTAGGTAGTGGGGAAAGGCAGAACAGCTTGTCAATGTCTGGTCAATAGTTTCCTAGAGGATATTATTTCATATCTTTTTTCATTTCATTATGTACTAGGTACTTTGGTAGTTGCTCTGGGGTCAGCTTGGTGGACAAGACAGGCATTAAACAAGATTGATTATATAAGGTTTTAGAGTTTTTATTAGTTCTGACTGCAAGGGACATGGAAAGTTGCTACAGAAGTGGTATTGGTGTCTGGTCTTGGAGGATGTCTAGTTCTCAGTAGTCAGAGGCTGGGAGATTTATTCTAGGCCAAAGGCAAAACATAGCCACAGGCGGGAAGTATGGAATGGCAAGAATGTTTGTGGAGAGCAGGACTTTCTGCGTAGCCGTTTGAGCTGTATTTCTTCCCCTAATGCTGAAAATTGCTCTGAGATATAATTATAGAAAGGGTCACCCCTAGGGGCAGCCACTCACTGCCCAGAGACCTGCCTGAGGAGGGGCTGCCACAGGCTTAAAAAAATTGGTGTTTTGTTTAGTTTGTTTAGGATTGGGATGGCAGGTGTAGTGTGCAGGATGACAGAATTGAAACTTCTACACATTACTTGTGCCAATTCATGGGTTGCACTTTATAGAATTGAAGTCAAGCCTTTAGGCTGTACTAAGGAAATTTATGAGAAATACTTCACCATTCATGAAAAATCATATTTGCCAAAAGTATCTGATGACCTTAACGTAAAGAGATTGCCTTTAAAAAGCTAGGTATCTTACATTTGGCAGGAATATAAAATGCATTTACTTTAAAAAGATGAAGTGTGCCGCATGCCATTTTGGGCAGCTGATAGAAGAAAGTTTTATGACCACTTCATGCATATGCACTTTACATGTATGTGCAGTAATAATAATAGCTAATATTTATTGAGTTCTTGCTGTGTGCTAGGCACCCTTCTAAGTAATTTATATATATATATATATATATATATATATATATATATATATATATATATATGTATAAACTCAAATGACTATTCTAATAACTATAGACACTACTATTATCCCCATTTGATAGATGAAGAATTACAGAGAGGTTGAGTAACTTGCCCCAGATAGCCTGGCTAGTAAAGGGAGAAGCTGGGATTTCAACGCAGGCCTGGCTCCAGACTCTGTGCTGTAAATTAAAAACAAAAACATACCTAGAAAACAGTCATCCTTGGCAGTGATATTGTAGCTAGGAAGTGCGTTGTATTGGAGTTGTATATTCGTCCAGTATTTACTGAGTACCTATTACATTGTGCCAGGCACTGTCCAGGTGCTGGAACATACAGGTGCACAAAGCAGATGAAAACCCTGCTCCCAGGATGCTTATGTCCTAGGAGGTTCACTCCTTTGATTTTCTAAAGACACTGGTTCTCTATTTGAGAGCTTCTCCAACTATCTGTGGTAAAGGAACAGTTTTTTTTTTTAAAGTTTTCCAATTTGTCGTGAACTGATATTTTAATAAAATACAATACAAATCAATAACTAGAAAAATGAAATTAAAAAAACCCCTAAAAACCTACAAACTACACAGCTTGTTTTTTAAGTATTTGACTCAAAGGTAAAAAATTAGTCTATTTTCTGTACGTCTCTAAGGCTTACTCTCAATTTCTGTACTTATCTCATTATGGATCGTGACAGTTCACCAACTGGCAATTGTCTAAGGCCCACACTTGGGGCAGCTGCCATATGCTCTCTCTTTGCCAACTATTTAGTTACTGCCCATCACACCATGTGATCTGAAAAATAAAGATGAATTGGATTGACAATACGATAGGCTTTTTTTCTGTAATGGGCCAGATAGTAAAGATTTGAGGCTCTGTTGGGGAGACCATCTCTGTCATAATTACTCAGCTCTGCTGTTGCCATGTGAAAGCTGCCATAGATGATACGTAATGAATGAGCAGGGCTGTGTTCCAACAGAACTTTATTTCTAGTTAATGAAATTTGGATTTTATATAATTTATTTGTATCACAAAATATTATGCTTCTTTTAATTTTTTCAACCACTTTTATAAATGTAAAAATCATTCTTAGCCTGTGGGTCATACAAAAATGGGCCCCAGGCTGGACCTGGCCAATGGGTTTTAGTTTTCAGACTGCTGCAATAAACCAATTCTGGACAATAGAAATATCTTGGAGTAGCTGCTGTCCTTGAATTTGCTGAGAAATAAATGCAAGCTACCATATCTTTGTACAATTTGTAATGATTATTAGTGGTAGTGTCAGTAAACACAAAACAAAGCTGATAAAGCCAAAATTGCACATGGTAAATGATAATAAAAATTAAGAGATTAGAACCCTCTTAAATTGTAGTGGGAATGTAAAATAGTGTAGCATGTTTGGAAAACAGTGGCAATTCCTCAAAAAGTTAAGCGTAGAGTTACCATATGACTAATAATTTCACTCCTAGGTGTATGTGTGTATATATACATATATGTATATAGGCAACAGAATCAAAACCTTATGTCCATAAAAAACTTGTACATGAATGCTCATAGCAGCATTATTCATAATAGCCATAAAGTAGAAACTACCTAAATGTCTATCAGCTGATGAATAAATAAAATACTGCAACATCGATGAACCTTGAAAACATGCTGAGTGAAAGAAGCCAGATAAAAAAGGTCACATATTATGTGATTTCATTTCTATGAAATGTCCAGAATATGCAAATCCATAGAGAAAGAAAGTAGATTACTGGTTGCCAGAGGCTGGGGGCAGGGAGAGGGGAATGGGAGCGTTTTTTGGAGTGACGAAAATATTATGGAACTTGATAGTAGTGACAGGTGAATAATTCTGTGAATACACTAAAAAATAGTGAATTGTATACTTTAAAAGGATAAAATTTATGTTCATGGTTTATATCTCAAAATATTAAAAAACTGATATTTAAAAAAATTGACAAAAGGGGCTTCCCTGGTGGCGCAGTGGTTGAGAGTCAGCCTGCCGATGCAGGGGACACAGGTTCTTGCCCCGGTCTGGGAGGATCCCACATGCCGTGGAGCGGCTGGGCCCGTGAGCCATGGCCGCTGAGCCTGCGTGTCCGGAGCCTGTGCTCCGCAACGGGAGAGGCCACAGCAGTGAGAGGCCCGCGTAACGCAAAAAAAAAAAAAAAAAAAAAAAAAAAATTTGACAAAAGAATCAAAATTTGTCAACAGCATTTGACCTGGAAAATTTGATCTTGGTAAAAATAATAGTCATAGCAGGAACTTTATAAAGGTCCATAATTGATAAAATTTTATTTGGACAAAACATTGATTGATGAATCTTTGTTGTGAAATACATGCTGATAAAAATTGATTAATTGAAAATGACTTCAGCTGAACAAAGGTTAAAATAGAAAAAAACGGATATGATTTAACTGATTGCCATAGAAAATTGACTAAGAAATTAAATTGGCTTAATGGCATTCACTGCCCCCCCCCCGCCAAATTATTTCTTAACGAAAATTTAATAAATTTTGGTCTTATTTAAATTAAAATATTTGTATTAAAAATGCAGAATCAAGGGCCTCCCTGGTGGCGCAGTGGTTGAGAGTCCGCCTGCCGATGCAGGGGATACGGGTTCGTGCCCCGGTCTGGGAGGATCCCATATGCCGCGGAGCGGCTGGGCCCGTGAGCCATGGCCGCTGGGCCTGCGCATCCGGAGCCTGTGCTCCGCAACGGGAGAGGCCACAACAGTGAGAGGCCCACATACCACAAAAAGAGAAAAAAAAAAAAAAAATGCAGAATCAAAACTTCCTTAGCAAAAATGGCAGATAAACACATGTACTGGGCTTCTAATATTGCTCTAATGTTTGTTAATCATTTGTTGTATTAGTTTGCTAGGGCTGCCATAACAAAATGCCACAGACTGTGTGGCTTAAACAACAGAAACATATTTTCTCACAGTTCTGGAAGCTGGAAGTTCAAGATCAAGTGTGGCCAGAGTTGGTTTCTTCTGAGACCTCTCTCCTTGGCTTGCAGATGGCCACCTTGTCCCTGTGTCCTCACATGTGTTTCCTCTGTGCTTTTGTATCCGAATTTTCTCATAAGAACTTATAAGGACAACAGTCAGATTGAATTAGGACCCACCCTATTGGCCTTGTTTTAACTTAATCACTGCTTCAAAGGCTCTATCTCTAAATATAATCACACTCTGAGGTACTGGGGGTTAGGGCTTCAACATATGAATTCTGCAGGGACATGATTCAGCTCATAACATCTGTTTAGTAATAGTGCCTGCACACACTTTATGACTTGACAGGCTCAAAGTGCATTAAATTTGGAAACCTCAGCTGTCGTCTAGTGTAGTTCTTACCTTCTCTCTTTCAGAAAGAGGAATGAACTTAGCATTACGCAGGCACGTTTCTCTGACTTTCAACTTTCTATCCTACGACAGGAGAGGGGTCTATATTCCGGATGAACACAATTTCCCTCAATATTTGTTATCAGAAGTGACATTTTGTGCTGTGACTAAGGGAGTGCTCTTGAGGAATGACAAAAAGCTCATTTGCATAGTTTAGCGATGATGGAGGATTACTTATGAAAAATATAATGGAACACGGACAGCATATTTATACCCCCAAAGCTGGACCACACTCAGACATTGTCTTAAAAAGTTCTTGAGGGTTAAGTTCACCTGAGAGCGGTATCAAGAGGCTTTAGCTTGCTTCGAAGGTATCCCAGGTGCCATCTAATAATAGATGTTTGAGTTCAGAGATAGAACTAGGGGAGGGAAAGCCTCAGAAATTGTTAGTGCTTGGTTCTTGGAACCTCTTTTCTCACCTGTAGAAGTCTAGGGGCTTCTTAAATTGCTAGGGGGAGAAGACGCCACTAGGGCATCAATTTTTGATGAAATCTTAGAGATTCTTTAGAGAATTCTTCAAAGTGTCCTGTCTAGAAGTAAGTGATACACAGCATGTATTCAATTCATTTTTATATTCTTCCTTCCATCAAATGCTCATTAAGTGTCTACCATAGTCAGACGTGCAAGGTGATGGGTATTTAGTTATGATCACAAGACCACAGTTAAGAGACAGGCTATTAAAACAAGCAATTGCCATATAGTATGATAAGGTCTGTGACAGAGAAAATTAGAGTGGATTGTAGGAGCATACAGGGAGAAGGGCACCCGACTCAGGCAGGGTGGTCAGGAGAGCTTTCCCCAGAGAAAGTGAGGGCAAAGCTGGCACTTGAGAATGAACAGGAGTCGGTCACGTGAAGAGGGGGACGGGGAGAAAGGTCCTGGTGGAGGAAATGCCAAGGATGTGGCCTGCAGGCAAGAGATATTGATGGCACCAAGGCACTTTGGCTGAAGTGTAGAATGCAGATAGAGAGAGCATAAAGGTTGGAAGGGTGGGTGGGGTGGGAGTGATAGATGGGGTATGGGGATGCAGGTCCTAAAGAACCTTGTGAGACACGGTAGAAAGAGGAGCTCCCTTATTTATTCCTGATCTGGTCCTGTGATTCTGAGGTGTTCTAAGGGGGGCTATATTGTGCCCTAGCCAACATCATGGGCTTTAGAGCCAGGCTGTCTAGGTTTGAAGCTCTGCTGAGATGCTTCCTAACCTCGTTACCTAATCTCTGCATTTCAGTGTCTTCCCTCATCTGTAAAATGTGGCCAAAATAGTACCCACCTCGGGCCTCCCTGGTGGCGCAGTGGTTGGGAGTCCGCCTGCCGATGCAGGGGATACGGGTTCGTGCCCCGGTCTGGGAGGATCCCATATGCCGCGGAGCGGCTGGGCCCGTGAGCCATGGCCGCTGGGCCTGTGCATCCGGAGCCTGTGCTCCGCAACGGGAGAGGCCACAACAGTGAGAGGCCCACATAACGCAAAAAGGGAAAAAAAAAAAAAAATAGTACCCACCTCAGAGAGCCATCGTGAGAATGGAATAATATATACACATAAACTGCTCTAGAATAAGGCCTACAGCATTAAAAATTCTCACAAAATTGCAGCTCTTGGCAAAATCTTTAGTGTGAAGCCCATCTCACCAAATACTATCTCCCCCTTTGTTCTAGAATGAAATTACATTGTTTTGGCTATTGAAGAGTTCTGGCCCTTCACACTTTGAGTCCTCGGTTTCAAAGTAATGGTAGGAATTTGTTCTAATTGATTTATGACACATGCTTGTAATTATGGTCTCTTGATTGTTATTATGCCACAAATGCTTTGAGCCAAAAGCCTGGTACATTTATGAACAGGTGAGTCGTGGAGTGGTATACAAGTCCAGACTGCTATAGGGAATTTCCTATTGGTCAGGGGTTGCAGGAGTTGGGATGGTCACAGGTAGAGTCATCCTCATGGCCATCTACCCACTGCCCAGGAAAGCTTAAGGAAGTCAGGCCATCTTTTGTGCCTTGTTAATCAAGAGGCAAAGGTTTTAAACGGACCTTGGGATTTGTGGTCTCTCAGTGGGAAGTTGGGTTAGTGGCTTCTTTGTACTCTGTTTTTAATTTTCTTTCCTGGGAAGCTAACAATAATTCCCCCATCTGGTGATTATTGTAAGGATTGGGCTTGTATAATATTGTCCTAACAACGTAAGAACAGTTTATGAATTCACTTAGTCATTAATTTGATAAGTGTTTACTATTGCTTTATTAAGAATGGAATATAAATATGGCTAGTACAGGGTCCTTACCCACGAGAGGGGAGGTTGATGTGTCTACTAATAACTTAAGCAATATAGTAAATGCTAAAATAGAGTTTTATTTGAGATGCTACAGGATGACAGAAAGAAAAACCCTAATCTTGTTCATGGTTAATTTTATATATCAACTTGGCTGGACCATCATGCCTGATATGTGGTCAAACATTATTCTGGGTCTTTCTTTCTTTCTTTTCTTTTTTTTTTTTTTTGTGGTACGCAGGCCTCTCACTGCTGTGGCCTCTCCTGTTGCGGAGCACAGGCTCCAGACGCGCAGGCTCAGCGGCCATGCCATGGCTCACAGGCCCAGCCACCATGTGGGATCTTCCCGGACCGGGGCACGAACCCGTGTCCCCTGCATCGGCAGGCGGACTCTCAACTACTGCGCCACCAGGGAAGCCCTATTCTGGGTCTTTCTGTGAGAGTATTTTTGGATGAGATTAACATATAAGTCAGTGGATGTTGAGTAAGGCAGATTGCCCTCCACAGTACGGGTGGGCCTCATCCAGTCAGTTGAAGGCCTGAATAGACAAAAGACTGACCTCCTCCAAGCAAGAGGGAATTCTGCAGCAGGTGGCCTTCATACTTGAATTGCAACATTGGCTCTTCCTGGGTCTTCAGCCTGATGGCATTTGGACTTGAACTATAACATTTGCTCTTCCTTGAATCTCCATCCTGTTGGTCTTCCCTGCAGATTTTGGGCTGGCCAGCTTTCATAACTGCATGAACCAGTTCCTTAAAATAAATCTCTTTCTATATATATACATCCTTTTGGTTCTGTTTCTCTAAAGAACCCTAAATAATACAATGGTAAACAGGGAAAGCTTTAGAGAATAGGTGATATTTAATCTGAGTCTTAAAGGATGAATCAGAGGAGTCCATTTAGGTTTGGGTAAGGACAATCTAGGTAGAGGTAGCTGCAAGTGCAAAGGCATGGAGACTCCCAACAGCATGGGGCTTTGGGAGGATTGTACAGAGCTTGGTTTTCTTGAACTCAGGATGTTTGAGAGGCATGAAGGGAGAAGAGAATGGAGAAGAAAGCAAATCATGAAGGGCGTGTATGTGTATTATGGTGAACATGCAAGCAGTCACTCAGAGGTTGTGGGGAGTGGAGAGGAATGTTTAGGAAGAACTGGAGGAATGGTGGAACTTAAAGGATGGGATTCAGGCAAGGGATCACAAGGAGCTGAATGAGGTAGTGGTGGTGAGGAAGGAGCATAAAGATGGATTTGAGAGTTATTTGAGATTATTCATTGATTAGACCCAAGGTGGTAAAGACACCTAGATCCTGGTTCAGGCCTATTGGTTGGGTGGTGGCCCTCTGACTCATATATTACAGACCTTATAATATCAGGTTGGATTGTCCTGGACAACTTTCAAAAGGGATTAATTAACAAAGTGCTAAAAGGGAACTAAACAGCCACAACAAGAATAGCAGGCTAGTGAGCTTCCAGAGAATGAGAAAATTAGAGCATGCCTTCCAAATTCACAACTCTCATCAATTTCACTATAAACTGAACATAGGTAATTCCCCCCTCAAGGTGGAGCCTGTGACTTCCAAGGGGGCAACATGAGCCTAAAGTAAAGACATTTCAGTGCCGGCTTCTATATTCCATGTATGTAATTGTCCCCCTTGCCTGTGTAACAAGCATAGTATGGACATATATAATGTGTCCTAGAAATAACTGTGGTAGTTCCATCAGAATAACATGATAAGACTGATTTCCCTGTAATGCCCTCCCTTTCCTGTTCCTTCCACCTAATAAAATTCTGGCATGTGACTCAAGGTGCAGCTCACACCACACCTTCAAGAACCTGGCCCATGTGCTGTCAGCCTGCAATTAGCTCTCTTACCCCCACATTCCTTTGCAGCGCTTTGGCGTTGATTATAGACTGCCTTGAATATCTCGTTTTCATATTCTGTGAGTCCCCAGACCTCATCTTACTTACCTGCTGTATTATTCTTGCAGTTTCAAGTTTCTAATCTCGAATTTTATTTGCTGATCACCCACACTTTTAAACAAGACAGCAAGAATTACATGCTACCTGCCCTTTATGACAATTTACTGAGTATTTACTATGTGCCAAGTATGTGATCCAGCCCAGTCTACATCCTTGGCTCCCTCTTACCCTCACTCACTCAGTTGCAACTATAGAGACTTATTCCCATCTCAGGGCCTTTCCACTTGTCTCTGGCTGCCTGGAATGCCCTCCCCCAGAACCTCCCACTGTTCAGTTTCCTTAACCTCATGTCGTCAGAGAGACCTCCTCTGACCAGTCTCTCATGTATTTGCTCTCTATCTTATTATCCTTTACTTTGTATAGAGCACATATGATTATCTAAAATCAACTTCTTTGTTTAGTTGTTTATGGTCGATTTCTCCCTATTTGGGGTGTAAACTACATGAAGGCAGCACTGTCTTTTTCTCTGCTGTAACTTGTGTACATGGCACCGTGCTTGGCTTTAAGTAGGCGCTCTACCTTTTGAACCCATGAATCAGCTGTGTCAGGCAAATAGGCACCTGCCCTGCTTAGACTGCAGAGGAGACAGACAGTGAGTACCTGCTTGTAAGGAACATACCAAGTGAAACAGTGCATGTAGAAGTATGGTAACTTATAACAGGGAGTTAATCGAGACTGTGGGTTCAGAGAAAGACCTCCCTGAACCCAGTGAAGTTTAAGTGGAGACCGGAAGGTCTTCACAACATCTTTTACACCCTGCTGAATATGTCCCAGTTTTCCTCTCTCCTTTTTTTTTGGCCGTGCTGTGCGGCATGCGCGATCTTAGTTCCCCCGACCAGGGGTGGAAGCCGCGCCCCCTGCAGTGGAAGCGCGGAATCAACCACTGAACTGCCAGGGAAGTCCCTGTCCCAATTTTCTTGTGCTTTATGCTGCCCAGAAGCTCCTTCGGTTTGGATTCCTAGGACGAGACCTTTGATTACTGATGGGGTAAGGAAGTAATGGAACTTTCTAGTGATTTTAAGGCGCTCGGTACGTTTAAGATAGATCACAAATAGTCCATTTTAGTACATAATGAATAATAATGCTCCACTGCAGTCCATGTCATCGTTCTATTTATTAATGGAATTCAGCATTACAGCCGTTCATGAATTCATTTAACTACCACAAACGTTAAGCTGATGCCACCATATATTTGACAAATCTCCTTGCTCTGTCCCCTCTTCTACACAGAGGCAGTTACGCTTCATGCCGTCTGCAGTTGTTTATTCCATCACTAAAGCACTGATGTGTTAGGACTGAATTGAAGAGAGTCTTTCTCCCCTACCTTCTGCAACACTGCTAGTGAGGCGCTCTCTGGTACGCATTTGTGGATTGCTACACCGATGATCTGTTTTTTAAAAAGAGTTCCTTTGGATGTTATTACCTTGATCTTACTCTTGATATCAAAAGTGTCACTGCTACATGGCTGATGGAAAAATGTTGCACTGCAGGGAACAGAGCCACAAAACACTTAATCACAGCTTCCCTTTCCCTGCTTTCTAACCCACCGTAACTGTAACTCTCTCCCCATATATTTATTTCATTGCTGCAAAAATGGATGTTTGTTGATTCAGTGGCTACTTAGGACTTATTTCTACAGTCCACTGAAAAGGTTTTTGTGTTTGGGACATCGAAGTATAATTTCAGCTGGTTTCTCCATCTCTTTAGGAGAAAAATGGGTGTGTGATCAGAATGTACAACATGTAATTAGACTGAAAGGGGAGACTCCATTGTTCTAAAGCTGCAGCCAGGCGCCAGAGGATGAGAATTGGAGAAGAAATGGCTATTGTCGGAATCCTGTCTTCTAGCCTTCTTTATATCTGTGTGACCTTGGACAAATCCTACTTCTCTACCCTGTAATTTTTTCCCCTATGAAACCATGAGATTGGGTCTGTGGGCTCCCTCCTGCAAGGCTGCCAAAGGATTTGTTGACAAGATGTTGAAATGTCTTGCTGTGGGAAACTTCTGTTTGGTAGGGTTGCTAGGGACTCATTGTGGGGAGGGTGACTTTGTAGCCTCTGGTTGCCTCTTCTAGCTTTTTTTTTTTTTTTTTTTTTTTGCGGTACGCGGGCCTCTCACTGTTGTGGCCTCTCCCGTTGCGGAGCACAGGCTCCGGACGCGCAGGCTCAGCGGCCATGGCTCACGGGCCCAGCCGCTCCGCGGCATGTGGGATCTTCCCGGACCGGGACACGAACCTGTGTCCCCTGCATCAGCAGGCGGACTCTCAACCACTGCGCCACCAGGGAAGCCCTCTTCTAGCTTTTGATGTCTCTGAAAGCAGCTGGAGAGAGAGAGAGAGAGAGAGAGAGAGAGAGGGAGAGGGAGAAAAGAAAATTGTGCTTACTGTGTAAACAGTTAATAATGCTATCAATTTCTACCTCATTGCCATATAATGGAGATAGGAATCTCATTATTCAGAGACATTCAAATGTAACCATTCTAGTCTTTACATACAGCCTCTTAATCACCATGACACTCACACTGTGTAATTTGCTCTGTGAACTTGGGCACATGAAAAACATCACCCTAATCACTGCCAGTCAGGGCACCACTGAAGACAGAACCAGAATAATAGGTATTTGAAAGGGGACATGCTGAGAACTGCACTGCTGCAAGGCAAAAACAGGTTGCCAAACACAATGGCTCTGACTGGCTTTGCAGAGCAACTGGCTGGAAACTGACGCAACTGTCCCCCAAATGGTGGCAAAGTTTGATGGTGGCCCTCCAAGACCCATATTGAAATTGGATTAGTAGGATTGGAAATGAGGGCTCTCTGTGGTCTTGAAGAATGCTGTCAGATCTGGCTTTCAACTACATCACTCACTTCCACTGTGCCAGAAATAGAGACTTTTAGGAGTTTCTTGGGCCTAGATATGTGCTGTTCAGTATGGCAGCCAGTAGCCACATGTGACTGTTTGAGCACTCAGAATGTGACTAGAGCAAATGAGATGAGCTGTATATGTAAAATACATATGGGATTTCGAATACTTTGTAAGAAAAAAAATGAATGCAAAGTAGCTCATTAATAATTTTATATTGATTACATGTGGAAATGATGCTATTTTGGATATATTGAGTTAAATGGAATGTAGTATTCAAATTAATTTGTCTTGTTTCTTTTTACTTTTTAAAATTATTTATTTATTTATTTAGGCTGTGCCGGGTCTTAGCAGCAGCATGTAGGATCTTTGTTTTGGCATCTTTGTTTGCAGCATGGGGGCTTCTTAGTTGCGGCGTGGGGACTGTTAGTTGCAGCATGCATGCGGGATCTAGTTCCCTGACCAGGGATCAAACCTGGGCCCCCTCCACTGTGAGCATGGAGTCTCACCCACTGGACCACCAGGGAAGTCCTCTTTTTACTTTTTAAATGTGACTACTTAGAAAATGTAAAGTTTTATGTGTGGATCACATTTTATTTCTATTGGACAACACTAGCCTAGAGAAATCAGATGCTTGTTTACTCTGATTGCTATGATTCGACCTTGTTTTTCTTGCTCCTTTTACAAACTCAGGTCCCTTTGAAGATTCTTCCCATTGACACTAGGAGCCTGCTTCCTCATTCCTATTCAGGAGCAGAACTCCTCCCACCGTTCTTCCTGGCACCCCTCCGCCTAACTCCTGGTGCGGACAGCTTGGGTAAAACATGTTCCTATGGTTGCAAAGAATGCCCTGTTTTCAGGGGCACCTGGGCCAGAATTTTAGATGGACTATGACTCATGGTGGACATGGGACTATAAACCTGACACAGGTTTAACCTTTTGATGGGCTTTAGGTTTTGTCCCAGAAGATCTAAGGGGGTGAAAAACCACAGAACACCAAGTACAGTATATGTGGTGTAAAGAGAAGCAGGAGTCCCGGACTGATGTTAGAAGATGTGGATTCAAATCTCTGGTCAGCCACTAATTAGCTAGGTTTGATTTGGACAGATCACGGTATTTTTTTATTATTAATTGATTTATTTTTGCTGTGTTGGGTCTTCGTTTCTGTGCGAGGGCTTTCTCTAGTTGTGGCAAGCGGGGGCCACTCTTCATCGCGGTGCCGGGGCCTCTCACTATCGTGGCCTCTCTTGTTGCAGAGCACAGGCTCCAGACGCGCAGGCTCAGTAGTTGTGGCTCACGGGCCTAGTTGCTCCACGGCATGTGGGATCCTCCCAGACCAGGGCTCGAACCCGTGTCCCCTGCATTAGCAGGCAGATTCTCAACCACTGCGCCACCAGGGAAGCCCAGATCACGGTATTTGAGCCTCAGTTTCCCTCTCTGTCAGATGCCTGTAAGGTTAACTCAGCAATGCTTACTTCAGAGGATTGCTGAAATATCATATGAGAACATGTACAAGAAAATACGTGTGACTTGTAAAGCTCTGTTTATGGTGGCAAATTTATGGCCAGAGGTGCAGATCCTGGGGGCAGATGGTTTTGTTTGGCCAAAAAAGTGTGTTTTGTTTAGTTGAATTGGAGTGACTCTCTTCCATTTCTCACAGGCTTTACCATTCTTGTTATCTTAATTCAGCTGATTTGTGTCACCTGCCTGGCTGCTGAAGATGGATGTGTTTGTGTACCTTGCAAGATGGGAGGGGCCATACTTAGTAACACAGCTATGCCTGGTGGCTGGCACAGCTCCTGTCCCCAGGAGCTCACAGCAAGCACATAAGTTACAGCATAACCAAGTCTGGATGGATGGATGTTTACCGAGCACCTGATCACTGCTCTAAGATCCAGGGGAAAAAATTGAGAGAAACAAATCAGCTGTGGGTACAACAGAAAGTACAGGTGACTCACTGTGCCTTGGGGAAGGATATTTAAGAGGAGGTGGGGTATAGGAGGAAGAAAAGTAACGTTTTTGAGCCAAGACTGGGCCATACATAAGATGAAGCACTTGTCATCAGGCACCATCTCATCTACTCAAAACAGACATCAGAGCTAGATATTGTTATCTTCATTTGCAGATAAGGGTGGGAGGCTCATGGAATCTGCCCAAGGTCACACACAATGGATAGAGCTAGGATTTGAATCCAGGTCTTTCTGAGTGGGCTTAAGGCCATGGTGTGTCCACTGTGCTCCCCCTAACACCCCGGGATTAATGAAAGGATGATTCATAACAACTGTTTTATTTCTGTTTGCTGGGCCTCTCTCCCATCCCCTACCCACGCCTTTCCAAGAGAGTTGTTGTGTTTTTAACCCTAAACTCATTTATTTATTAAAGTTACAATAATATATTTTTGAAAGCATACAAATTTGCAAAATAACAAATGATCTCTCAACAAAGATACCAGATATATTTAATGGCAAGATAAATGTATGTCTAACGACTTCTAAAGTCACCATGAAATCAAAAGTTGCATGTCTAGGAAATGTACCAATGGAGCACTCTTCCATTATCTGTGTATTTTAATTAGTCTCATGTGAATATCTCTTCCATTTTGATGATTGGCTAGGATCTAAGGGTGTTTGGAAGATGGCACTTGGAGTTCATAAGCATTGTTAACTCTTCTATGAGGAGAGGGAACACATATGTCAAAGAGAGGCATGAAAATGTCACATACTAAATCCAACTTCCTGAGCTTGTTCACCCTCTAAGGATACTCTAAAGGAAATGTCTCTGTCCCTGGCATCCTGTCTTATCTTTCCTGCTGCCTGGAGGGGATGTTTATGGACGGTCAAGTTTGTTGTCTAGGGAATCTGATCAGCCTGCAGTACACTCTGATCCCAGCAGTGATTAGGCCTGTTTGATTATAAAGCTCTGGTTCTTGCCTGTAGTAGCCTTTAGTACTGATTCCTCAGTGATAAGCAACTGTGCCCCACCCCAAACCAGTGTGTTGGCTGAACGCTTTCTGTTGCTATCCCAACTAGAAGGCCTTTGCCCAACCCCTTTGCCCTAGACTGCCTTGGGACTGGCTCTTCAAGTGGGCAAAGGTCAGGAAGAGTTGCAACTGAGCATGCCAAGGGTTATGGCCTTTCTGTGCACCCTGAGACAGTGGACTTCATCAGCATGTGTCTGACTTCCCTCTGCTACAAGTGGGAGTCAAGGTCACCATGGGCCCATTCAGAGCCCAGGCTCTAGAATCTGACACACCTAAGTTTGAATCCTTACCCTGCTACCTTCTGGGTGGGTCACCTGGTACAGGTTGACTTAATCGTCTATGTAAAAATGTATAATAACATTTATGTAAAAATGTATAATAACAACAAGGATGTTGTGATATTTTAATAATAACAGCAATCACTTCTATTGCCTTTACTAAGTGCTATGCACTGTTCTGTGTGTTTTTATATATACTAACTTAATCCTACAACAACCTTATGAGGTAGGTACAATTATTATCCCCATTTTACAGATAAGGAAACTGAGATGGGGAGAGGTTAAGAAACTTCTCAGGGCTTCCCTGGTGGCACAGTGGTTGAGAGTCCACCTGCCGATGCAGGGGACATGGGTTCGTGCCCCGGTCCGGGAAGATCTCACATGCCACGGAATGGCTGGGCCCGTGAGCCATGACCGCTGAGCCTGCACGTCTGGAGCCTGTGGTCTGCAACTGGAGAGGCCACAACAGTGAGAGGCCCGCGTACCGCAAAAAAAAAAAAAAAAAAAGAAAAGAAACTTCTCAAAGTTCCATAGGTAGTAATTGCATGCCTGAGATATCCAAGTAGTGTGAGTCCAGAGTCCATTCCTAAGCACTAGGTTATGCACAAACATTAAACACATGCAATTTTGGATCACAGTAGATGTTCCATAAATCGTATTAATCCAATTATTATTATTATTATTATATTATTATTATTTTGGCTGTGCTGTGTGGCTTATGGGATCTTAGATCCCTGACCAGGGACTGAACCCATGCCCCTTGCAATGGAAACACACAGTCCTAACCACTGGACCACCAGGCAATTCCCCAATTATTATTATTTTTAATGGTCCTGGTTTTCATGGCTTCCATGAGGCACCTTAGAAATGGAGTGACACTTGAGGCATTTTTGTGAAATGATGACTTCTTTTTTTCATAATTTTGAGCTTGGATGAGGGTATTGTGTCTAAATTCAGTTCCTCTGTCTTTTAACTCTAACTTATAAGCATTAATATTTTCATCACATTTTGCAGTTTACAATTTACATTGAACTTACTGATGGACATTAACATCTTCTCATGGGTTCTTATAAGCTACAGTGAGTTAGTATGTGTAAGGTATCAATACTTAGACAAGAGCTTGGCACTGAGCATGTGCTATATAAGGGGAGGGTATATGGAGGGTCTTGACGAAGATATGAATATGATTTCACCTGATCCTCCACTTTGATCTTTCCTTAGGGGGATGCTTCTGTCCCCAGATCCTCTAGGACAAATCAAGACCATGTGCCATTGTTGTATACTGTGTTGCTAACTGCCAGGGCAGGAGCTCCTTGAGGCTGGAGATCTAGCTGGATTTTATCTCTGTGGCCAAGGCCCACCACATTAACTGGTGCACAAAAAACAAGCACGAACTTGGCAAGAAACTGAATTACATTTCTTTGTACCAATCTCCAATAAGGAACAAGACAAAAAGAAATAAGAGGAACATATCTTTGTTTCCCAAACTTGCTATTCTACCTATTAGGTCCTAGATTTAAATTATTATTTCATGACACAAGGAGTTAATAACACCCTTCAGGTGACCCAACAGTTAAGCCAACATCACCTTATGCAAATTGTCAGATATAGGAATTATGTCACATTACACGGAAGACAGGGGCTGCAGGTACAATAAGGAGAAGACTGGTTTTTTGCTCATATTGTTTCTGTAACTCTGAAGATTCTCTGTACACAATTTCTTTGTATGCATATATATTTATATATTATATATAATATTTATTGAGATTCAACTATGGGCCAGGCATTGTTTTAAAAGCCTTATAAGTATTAACTCATTTGATAGCCCCATGAGGTAGATATATTTATGATCCCATTTCAAGGACACTGTGGCACAGCGAGGTGAGACAGGCTGCCCAAGGACACACAGCTGGTATGTGGTGGAGGTACGATTTAAACCCAAGAATCTGGCTCTGGTATCTTACATATCACACTGAACAGCTGATTCCTTATTTTGATCCAGTCCTTCACTTTATAATATGTAACTGCCATAGAAAACTCTATGTTAGTTATATCAAATTAACACATCACAGAGATTTCAGAAGGGGCTACAACGCCCCCCCCCCCCGCCCCCAACTCCGGAGAGAACTGCCTGAGGGCTACCTTTCCTGGGTGGTCAGCAACTGTTTTGCCCCGTGAACATTCTCTTTAAATGGCAAAGGGCTGAGAGAAGCGTGAGTTCCTGAGAGAAAGTGACAAACTCTGCTACTTTAGTTAAGTGGCCTTTCCGAAAGAAGTAGCACACTTCCAAATGGTCCATCAGAGGGATCTCCCTTCATCGCTGCTCCCATATCTGCCCCAAGGACCTGGCCTGGGAAGTGAATCACCTGCAAGCCTAACATTTCCACTCTCTTCTGGTCTCAGTCAAGGGCTGCTATAGCACAATACCATAGACTGAGTGGCTTAAACAACTAACACTTATTTCTCACATCTCAGGGAACTGGGAAGTTTAAGACCAGGGTGCCAGCAGATGTAATTTTGGTGAGGGCTCCCCTCCTGGCTTGGAGATGGCTGCCTTCTTACTGGGTGCTCACCTGACCTCTTCTTTGTGCACTCAAGAAGACAGAGAACTCTTCTTATGAAGGCACTGATCCCATCATAACCTCATCTAAATCTAAGGCTACTTCTTCAAATACCATCACATTGGGGGTTACAACTTCAATATATGAATTTTGGGGGGACACAGACATTCCGTCTATAACAAGTTTCCTCTTTCCTGCAGACAGTAGGTCCCAGAGCTGTTGATTCCAGTGCAAAGTGAGGCACTGAGCAGATACTTAATAAATACTTGTTGAATTGGAAGAAGTTGAATGATGCCCTGGTATTGAAAAGTCTCTGAGGACTTAGGCTTTCCTTTCTGCCTGGAAGAGGGACTGCAGAATATACTAAAACTGCCAAAGCAGCCAGGAGGAGGAAGAGTGGTGGGGGTCAGAGTCACTTAGGCAGTGTCTGGTAAAACAACTTTGCTTTAGGATAAATAGAGAAAAGAGATGGGTGTCAGAGTGAGGAAGCCCCAAGTTTGTGTCTTGGTGTTGCCCCGGAGAGGCTGTGTAACCTGAACACGTCAGATGGCCCTCCTCCTTGCTCTTCTGTAAAGGCGGATGATGCTAACCTCATGGAAGTGCTGGGAGGAGGTGGCGGAGCAGCGTTTATAAATCCCCAGCGCACCTCCTGGCTCGGAGGAGGTGCCAGAAAAGGTCTCCTCTGCTTAACTTAACGCTTTGTCTGTGTCAGTGAAGCCTTCGATGGGATATGGGTAATCTGGAGAGCAGATACGGGAGTGCTACGTACACATGAATCACAGGCTTGTAGAAGCTAATGTTAGTAGATGACCTAAAAGAGATATGTCACAGGAACCAAATAAATTGTTTACACCTGCGAGGCCACCCATGAAGTCTGAGGCTACCCTTGTAGCCCTCAAAACCCCTATCCCCCAGAAACTTTAAAGGGACTGGAGTAATACATTAAAAAAAAAACAGCAAAAAACAGCTTACTAGAAAGGGCAGATTAGACACTCTATGCAAGGAAGAGCAGGGGTAATACTAAGCAAGCATGTGGAAACAAAGGGAACTTGCTTCACTAAAAATCGGAGCTAAACTTACCCACCTGGGTAGCTTTGTGTGCAAGTAAGTTTCCAGGCCCTCTGTGCCCCCCGGCTCCCCCTATCACTTACCCGGGAGGTCCAGCTGCCTTTCTCTACTACCAGCTTAACTACTTCTGCCCATCCTAGTTCTCATCACAAAGCCCAGCTCTTTTTTTTTTTTTTTTTTTTGCGGTACGCGGGCCTCTCACTGCTGTGGCCTCTCCCGTTGCGGAGCACAGGCTCCAGACGTGCAGGCTCAGCGGCCATGGCTCACGGGCCCAGCCGCTCCGCGGCATGTGGGATCCTCCCGGACCGGGGCACGAACCTGTGTCCCCTGCATCGGCAGGCGGACCCTCAACCACTGCACCACCAGGGAAGCCCCAAAGCCCAGCTCTTGACCCAGGTTACTGAGAAGCGCAGGGCAATGGGAGTTTAGAAAAGGCTGTTGACTCCCCTTCTTCAAGAGTGGTGTTAAGAACACGGACTCCAGAATCAGACTCATCTGGGTGTGTGTTGAGGCCTCACTGCTTATTGGTCCTGTGACCTTGGGTACATTTCTTAACCTCCTTATCTGTGAAATGTTCATAATAATTGCACCTACTTCACATGGTTGAGTGAATTAAATGACATAATACAAGTGAAACACCTACCACCATGACTGGAAAATAGTGAACACTCAGCAGAGAATACCTGTTATCATTCTTAGTAGTGGTATTTTTACAGACCGGGAAAAACCAGTTGTCTTTCATTCTGTTTCCTCTCTGATCCTGATGGCTGTGGGCTAGTGGAGAGAACAAGACCAACAGGAGGCTCTGCCACTGACTGACTGTGCGACCTTGAGCAAGCCTGTAACCACTCTGAGCCAGGCTTGCCTCCTCTCTAAAATAAGGACAATAGTGCTCGCCCTCACTAGACTACCCGAGTGTGGGGAGGTGCACAAGAGACAACACCATCAAAGTGCAGCGAGGCTACACAGAGGGGAGATGTGAGATGGTATCATCCATGATGCCCTAATGACCCACAGTGGTTCTCCATGTGTGGCCCACAGCACACCCTGTTAGAAATGCACATTCTTAGGCCCCACCCCAGACCTTGTAAAACCAGAAACTCTGGGTGTGGGGCATGCGATCTGTGTCCAGCCAGCATTCCAGGTGATTCTGTTGCACCTTCAGTTGTGGGAAGCACTGTGTTATGGTCATCTGGAGAAGGGCAGATATGAGATACCCACAAGAAACTTTTTACTTCACTTTGGAAGATATTTAGAAATAATAAAATGATCTTCCCTCACTCTCTTCTTATGTAGAAGAATATTCAAATGCATTTTAAGCGTAGACATTGTGTCCCACTAGAATTCATATGCTGAAGTCCAAACCTCAGTACCTCAGGATGTGACTGTATTTAAAGAGGTAATTAAGGTAGAATGAGGTCATGTGGGTGGGCCCTAATTCAATATGACTGGTGTCCTTGTAAGAAGAAGAACTCTGGATACAGACAGGTACAGAGGGAAGACCATGTGAAGACACAGGGGGAAGGCATCTACCTACAAACCAGAGAGGGGCCTCAGAAGAAACCAACCCTGCCCACACCTTGATCTTGGAACGTCTAGACTCCAGCATTGTGAGATAATACATTTCTGCTGTTGAAGGCACGCAATCTGTGGTATTTGTTATGGCAGCCCTAGCCAACTAAGACAGCCTACAACCAAGGTGGAGCCCTAAGCAAAGAGTGAGCTCTGCATAGTTGAGGCTGGAAGCTGCAGGCAAGGGGTCAAGTGCGGGCTTGAGAGCTTCAGACCCTGTTGGGGACTATAAGGGGAAAACCATTTGTAGATACCTCTCCTGATGAAAGCAAAAGAGGTGGGGTGCTTGCTCACTTTAGAAAGAATTATCCACTTTATAATTGACTCGCTTGTCACAAGAGATAGATGAGAAGCAGTGATAAAAACACTATGGAATCAGAATGAAAGTCAGCAGAAAAGTATTATTTGTTCTACAAACAACTGGTTCACATATAACTTTTTAGGAATGCGTTTACCTCAGGAAGGCAGACCCCCAGGACCATGAGCAAAGGATTAGGTCGAACCTCTGGAAGAAGTTAGTTGCAAGGGCCAGAAGAGCCTGGCCATTTTCAGCCCAGACCAGGGGGCAAGAATATTGTACTTATACCTAAGGGAAAACGATATGCAGGACCTTGATGCCTTGATTACTTGCTAAGTGGGTTTGCTTCCCCCACCTTTGAGTTTCACCTGCATTAAATAAAAAAAAAAATTCTTCCCTCCTGAATATTTAGACATAGAACTGTGGCCAGATTCTACAGGGGTTTGGTAAACCTGAGGCTGGGTTGGTGGGTGAGGCCAAGGGATTTGAGCGAACACGTACAATCAGTTCTTTCATCCTGCCGCCTTCTCTAGGGTGTGACCACAGATGTCACATCAGACAGACAGATGTACACACAAAACTTGTTTTCCCAAGGCTTCCTCTGAAGTCATTATCCTAGGGTTGACATTTGACAGGTCGACAGTTTGGAAACTGCTTACAAGAAGCAAGCCTTTTCTCTGAACCCCCCACCCTCTAAGCTCAAACTATATATTTTTAAAAATGTTATCTTAAACGATCATACTATAACTGGGCAGAAGGCTGACCTTCCTCATTTAAACGAAGACTCACATGGTGTTTTTTTGTTTTTTTGGTTTTTTTTAACATTCAATAGGAGATGCAGAAGTTCTTTCAGGTCCTAATGATTTCTTTCTTTTCTTCCATTAAATAATCCTTCCAGGGAATCTCCAGCATGTGCAAAGCACGATGACTGCATGACTGAAATAACAATTTGACCTTTGATCTCTGCTCCAAGGACATACCCACTGATAGACTGTTGTCTGTCATAAAGATTTCCACATAAAACTTTTCTTTCTCTATCCATTCTGTTTCTTGGCATTCATGAAAAAACCAATATGCCGGAGTTGCATGGAGTAAATCTATTGCTAGTAGACTCGCTTGCATAAAATGCATTTCCCCTTGCATCATTTGTGTTTGGGAAGGTACTGTCAGTGGTGGGCAGGGGCAGAGAGAAGAGTGTATGACCAGCATGAGATTTGCTGCTGGGTTGCTTTAAACTTGGCACCAAGAAGCTGGGATCAGTCTTGTGCTGAGTATAAGACGCTGCATTGTCTTGGCAGTGACATGAAGGCTTACCTCTGGGTAAAAATTTCCATGGTGCATCCGTTTTTTTCTTTCTTCTTAACAGTTCACTCTTTCTTTGGGAAGTGGTCCTTACTGTCTGCTGGGTCTACACTGATATTTCCCCGGTGAGAGTTGAATGAGTATGTGATTTACACTTGCAGTTGGCACTGCAGTGTGCTGCTCAGGCCCCCCACTTCAGGACTGCAGCTAGCAGTTGTGATTGGCTGACAGCTTGCACCTATGTCCTCCTGCTCCCATAACCCTCATGAAGAGAAGCCATCTTGTTTAAGGTCACGTCCCTTTCCTAGGAGCAGCCAGAACACAGTTTTATTTTATAACTGTAACACCTGGAATTCTCATTAGAGATATACTAGATGACAAATTTAAGCTTTTAGAAAACAAATTTGTGTAAATTTGTAATTATTCTCTTATTTTGGCATTGTCATTTAATTTTAATAAAGGATAAAATATGCAGTAAAGATTTTAAAAAAATGATGGGCTGATGTGGGGGTAGGAAAGTCCAGCCCCCTTCCCTTTTTTTTTCTTTTTCTTTCTTTCTTTCTTTTTTCCCCCCTTCCTTATTTTGGGACTTCTCTGCAGGGCCATCACAGCTCCAGAGCACCCTGTGGAATTAACAGAGACCTCTGCTGTGACTGCACTGCAGCTTGGCTTCTCCTTCTGCCTGAATTGGCAGCTTTTGTTTCTGCACAGATGTCAATGCCAAGATCATTCCCTAATAAACCTCCTGCAGGCAATTCTCCATCTCTGAGCCTGTTTCCCAGGGAACCCGACCTGCAGCAAAACTTTCCCCTAAACAGGACTGTTGTTTTATTTCTCATATGGATTATTGTTAAGGGATAAGTTCATATTTTCATTCCAGGAATTGATATGTATTACTTTTCAGAGACTTTATGTATTTAGAAATTTTTCTGTGCATGCAAAGTGTACAAAAGAATTGAAAATGTTTTGAACTCCATTGGAACAAAATAGCAGTGAGAGAGCTCTCTTCAGGTTAACCCTGAAGTTTTGGTCATCAGGTTTAAATTGACTGCCAACCACATAGAGTGGCCATGTGGTGGAGGGGAAAGTCTGAGTCCAGGGGTCTTGATGAAAAAGGCCAAAGGGTCAATCTCTGTATTGTTTGGTTTGTTTTCCGTTCTTTCCTGGTCTCAACCTGTACTCTAACCTGGCCAGTCCTATCAAAAGTGTTCTCTTGACCTGTCCTTGGAACTGGTGAGAGTGTGTAGATAACCACTGCAAATCTGTCATCATGGCTAGAAAAACAGTCCCTGGCACCTGCCCCACCATGTATGGAGAGCAGAACATGTATCCAGATCAACCCAGGAGAAGCCAACTTGGGATTTTGCCCCCAAGGGGAAGAGTAGGTAGGTTTCCCCAATTTGTTTTTTTTTCAAATTTAGAATAAACACAATTTTCCTATATTTAGTAGCTTGTTTTACCAACAAGGAGAACCAATGAGTAAGGTACAGGGAAAATAGCGTTAAAAATGTCTTTGGCTTAAATATTTTGTTAGGTTGAGCTGATGACTGCAAATCTATCAGAAACATTGCTGTTTTTGAAAATGAGCAGGCTGGAGAATTAGTGAAAATTCAATGTAAGTATTGAAAAGTAATGGGATGCCCCTTTCATTCATATAGTAAAAGTGTATTTTACTTTAGTATACAACAACATGGGGGAAAACTGAATTCCTTTTAATAGAATATTATAGCATAGAAAAGAATTTAAATCTAATATGTTAGAATAATACCCCAAACTCTATTTCTGATTGACTGGGGAGCTTGAGGCTTACTAGTTTGACAGCTATAAAACTTATATCTTTGCATTGTTGTTTCGTATTGCTATGTTCTGCCATAAAATATATTCATTGTTATCGAAAAAAAAGTAATGAGAATTTGTATCTATTTCATTATCATATATTATATTATAAAACATGCACACATATATACATATGTGTATATATGTGTGCATATGTTTTATATCTGTTTATATGATTTATGCACACTGACAAAGGTTGGAAGAAATGTTTTGCTAAAAGCAAAACAATTTATTAGAATGGTGGAATTTGAGTAATTAGAACATTTTTATTAGTATTTTTATTATTGTTTGAACAAATTAATATTTAAAAATAAGTATCATATGGACTTCCCTGGCGGTCCAGTGGTTAAGACTTTGCCTTCCAATGCAGGGGGTGCTGTTTCGATTCCTGGGGGGGGAACTAAGATCCCACGTGCCTTGTGGCTGAAAGGCCAAAACGTAAAACAGTAGCAATGTTGTAACAAATTCAATAAAGACTTTAAAAATGGTCCACATCAAAAAAAAAATCTTAAAAAAAAAGTATCATAGAAAGAATGAAACAAGTCAATAAAATAAAAATGGAAAACTATAGGACAGGCAGATCTTGACATTTGAAATAAGAACCTGGTGCAGAGAAGCACTTAGGTAGAATATAAATTGATGACAAATTCTATTACTATGCCCAATATTATGTCTGGGTTGGGCTTTAGCCTGGATTCAGATGCTTTGGGCAGGAATGATGAGCTGGTGGGCCTGGTAACCTGCAGGCATCTATTAGCTTGAGCTGATTTGCTTGGGTTGAAAGGGTATGCTAAGGGGAGGAGGAAGGAAGAAGAAGGATGGTTTGGTGCCAGTCTCAGATAATGACCCCTGGCCTGGCCCCGGGGACTCCTGGAACAGATGGGGCTGCTTAAATGAGGGGAGGAAAATGTATATGTGTGTCTGTGTGTGGGGTGTGTTGGGGGCCAGCAGAGATGGAGGGAAAGAGGACCGAGCCATGAAAAGGTTGTGGCAGGGGAACTGAACTGTGAACACTTGTGAGCTGCCCTGTCCCTGGTACCCCGCCAGTCCTCAAGGAGAATTTAACTGGGGCCTGAAAGCCTGCAAGAGCAGATGCCAGTTGAGTCAACAGAATTGGAGAAACTGCTGTTACAAGTTAACATTTACGAGCATTTACTGTGCCCAGGCTTCGTGCTAAATTCTTCACAGTCTTAGCTCTATTAATCCTCCTGAAATCCCATAACAAGAGTACTTCTACCTTTTTCAAACAAATGGAGGAAACTGGGGCTTAAAGAGGTTAAGTCACTTGCTCAAAAAATGGCAGAGCTACAAAATGTTTCTCAATTTTGGGTAATTCTCTTGGCGCTTTTTTTTTTTTTTTTTTTTTTTTTTTTTTGCGGTATGCGGACCTCTCACTGTTGCGGCCTCTCCTCACAAGCTCCGGACGCACAGGCTCAGCCGCTCCGCGGGATCCCGGGGCACAAACCTGCGTCCCTTGCATCGGCAGGCGGACTCTCAACCACTGCACCACCAGGGAAGCCCTTGGCTTTATTTTCTTAATGGGAAGCTTTTAAGTTGGTAAAAGCTTGAGATCTGAAGACATATTTGGGTTTCTGTCATGGCTTTGCTGTTACCTGTCTGTGTGGTCTTGGACATGTTATACAACCTCTTTGAACCTGCCAGAATTGTTGGAAGGATTAGAGATTATAGACACAAAGAAAAATACTTAATGATAGTTATTATTATTTTTATATCATTTAAGATGAAAACCTAGCTAATGACTATGAATTCATTGATGAATTAGTGACTGTGTACTTTTCAGCCAAGAGATAAAAGTAAACTCTGACCATAGGCTATTATACTTAGTAGATTAATTACACAAACAAATCTTTTTTTCTATATTCATTTATTGTTAATGTGATGGTTAACTTTATGTGTCAGCTTGACTGGACTAGGATGTCCCAGGTATTTGATCAAATATTATTCTGGGTGTTTCTGTGAGAGTGTTTCTGGATGAGGTTAACTTTTTTTAAAACCATTTTTTAAAAATTGATGTACAGTTGATGTACAATATTATATGAGTTACAGGTGTACAATATAGTGATATACAACTTTTTTTTTTTGTCAATCCCAAACTCCCTAACTATCCCTCCCCACAACTCTTTTCCCCTAGTAACCATAAGTTTGTTCTCTGAGTCTGTGAGTCTGTTTCTGTTTTGTAAATAAGTTCATTTGTATCATTTTTTTAAGGTTCTGCATATAAGTGATATTTCTCTTTCTCTATCTGACTTACTTCGCTCAGTGTGACAATCTCTAGGTCCATCCATGTTGCTGCAAATGGCATTATTTCATTCTTTTTAATGGCTGAGTAATATTCCATTGTATATACATACCACAACTTCTTTATCCATTCCTCTACTGATGGGCATTTAGGTTGCTTCCATGTCTTGGCTATTGTAAACAGTGCTGCAATGAATATTGTGGTGAATGTATCCTTTCGGACCATGTTTTTCTCTGGATATATGCCCAGGAGTGGGATTGCAGTATCATGTGGTAGCTCTATTTTTAGTTTTTTAAGGACCCTCCATACTGTTCTCCATAGTGGCTGTACCAATTTATATTCCCACTAATAGTGAAAGAGGGTTCCCTTCTCTGGATGAGATTAACTTTTAAATTGGTAGATTGAGTAAAGCAGATTGTCCTTTTTAGTGTAGGTGGGCCTCATCCAATCAGTTGAAGGTCTAAATAGTATAAAAAGTCTGGCCCTCCTCTAAGTAAGAGAGAATTCCTTCTGCTTGACCACCTTAGAGCTGGGGACATTGGCTTTTTCATGCCTTCAGACTTGAACTGAAACATTGGCTTTTCCTGGGTCCTGAGACTACCAGCCTTCAAACTTGGACTGGAACTATACCATCAGCTTCTGGGTCTCCAGTTTGCCAACTCACCCTATAGGTCTTGGGACTTGTCAGTCTTCAGAATCACCTGAGCCTGCTCCTTGTAAGAATCAATCTCTCTCCCCCCAACCCCCATATACACACCTTATTGGTTCTGTTTCTCTGCAGGACCCTGAGTGTGTATTCACTCAATATTGATCTAACGATGTCTGGATCCCGAGAGAGAGAGAGAGAGAGAGAGAGAGAGACAATAAGGCAGTCTGATTTCCTACTCTCATATAGTTTGTAGTTTTCAGCCTAGACTAGACTAGAGGGAGCGGCAGACCTTAGACATTTTATTGCAAATAGGGAGTTAAAATTGCAGTAAGTGCCATAGAGAAAATATCCCAGGGGCTCTAAATGCATAAGACAGAGCCCTCCTCTACTTTGGGCTTCCTTGGGGAAGTAACATGTGTGCTGAATAGCTGAGATCTGAGGGGCCAGTGGGCTTGATTGGAAAGCATCCTGGTTAAAGGCAGCAGCATGGGTTCATTCTTCCCCTGTATGTTCCAGAGCTGAAAGAAGACAGCTGTGCTGGAGCAAAGAGACCAAGTTAAGGTGATAAGTAACCTGTATATTCCCTTCTCTGCTGGTTTTTGGAAGAGATTGTATTGAATTGGTGTTAATTATTCTCTAAATGTTAGGTCGAATTCTCCAATGAAACCATCTGGGCCTGAAGATTTCTTTCAGAAGATTTAATATTATGAATTCAATTTTCTCAATATTTACAGGGCTATTCAAATTATTTATTTCATATTGGATAAGTTGTGGTAGTTTGTACTTTATGTAGAATTGGTCCATTTCATCTAAGTTGTCAAATTTATGTGTGTAGAGCTGGTTGTAATATTCCCTTATTAACCTTTTGACATCTGCAATGTCTACAGTAATTGTAGTAATGTCTAAGTAAAAATCCTATTTTATTCCTGATACTGGCAACTTGTGTCTTTTTTTCTTTGTCAGTCTTGCTAAAGGTTTGTCAATTGATCTTTTAAAAGAACCAGCTTTTTGTTCCAGTGATTTTTTTTTCTATTTTCTGTTTTCAATTTCATTGATTTCTGCTCTTTCAAAAATTATTTCCTTCATTCTGCTTTCTTTGGGTTTATTTTGCTTTTATTTTTATTAATTTCCTGAGGCGAGAGCTTCTATTATTGATTTGAGACTTTTCCTCTTTTCTAATGTTAGCATTAGTGCTATAAATTTCTCCCTAAGTACTGCATTAGCTGTGTCCCACAAATTTTGATATCTTGTGTTTTTATTTTCATTCAGTTCAATGTATTTTTTAAAAAGTTTCCCTTGAGACTTTCTCATTACCCCTGAAGTATTTGGAAATGTGTTGTTTAGTTCCCAAGTGTTTAGAGATATTCCTGTTATCTGTCTGTTATTAGTTTCTAGTTTGATTGCATTATGGTTAGAAAACACACACTGCATAATTTCATTTCTTTTAAATTTTTTGAGATTGGTATTATGGCCCAGGATATGGTCTATTTGGATTTATGTTCCATGGGTGATTGAAAATGATGTGTAGTCTGCTATTGTTGGATGGAGTAATCTATAAATATCAATTTGTCTCATTGATTAATTGTGTTATTGAGTTCTTCTACATCTTTGATGATTTTGTGTCTGGTTATTCTATCACTTGTTGAGAAAGGGTACTGAAGTCTACAACTATAATTGTGGATTTGTCTATTTTTTCAATTCTATCAGTTTTTGCTCCATATATTTTGTAATTCTGTTGTCTGTTGCATACACACTTAAGATAGCTATGTTTTCTTGATGGATTGACACTTTTATCATTATGTAATAATGTCTTTCTCTATCTCTGACAATTTTCTTTGCTCTGAAGCCTCCTTTATATGATATTAATATAGCCACTCTGGCTTTCCTTTTATTAATGTTTGCCTGATGTATCTTTTTCTACCCTTTTACTTTCAAACTACCTACTTCATTATATAGTCAACCCTTGAACAACATGGGTTTGAACTGCATGGTCCACTTATATGCAGATTTTTAAAAAATAGTAAGTACCGTAGTACTACATGGTCCACAGTTGGTTGAATCCAAAAATGTGAAACCATGGATACAGAGGAATCTCAGATAAGGAGGAACTGTGTATACAGAGGGCCAACTATAAGTTATACATGGAATTTTTTACTGCATGGAGGGTCAGTTCCCTAACCCCCACATTTTTCAAGGGTCAACCGTACATGAAATGAGTTTTCTATAGACAGCATATAGTTGGGTCATGTTTCTTAATCCACCCTGCCAATCTTTGTCTTTTAATTGATGTATGAGAACTTTTCCATTTATGTAATTATTGACATGGTAGAGCTTATGTCTTTCATTTAATTATTTTGTTTTCCATTTGTTTTGTTTTCACTATGTTTTTGTTTGTTTCTGTTTTTTCCCTACCTTCCTATGGGTTGTTAAACATTTTTTAGAATTTTGATTTGATTTACTAATAGTGCTTCTCTTTTCATAACTTTTTAAGTGGTTGCTCTAGGTATTACATTACATATACATAACTTATAACAGTTACTGGTATTGTAGTTTTACCAATTCAAGTGAAGTGTAGAAATCTTACCTCCCCTACTGTCCTTTTACCCTACCTGTTTATAAGTGCCTTAAATAATCCATCTACATACATTTGGAACCACGACAGACAGTGTTATCATTAATGCTTCATTTGTCAATTTAGAAAACTCAAGAGGAGAAAGAAAATGCATTGTATTTATTCATGTTTTTACTTTTTCTGTTGTTTTTTCTTCCTTCCTGATGTTCCAAGGTTACTTCTTTTATCATTTCCTTTCCGTTAGAGAACTTCCTTTAACCATTCTTTTAAAGTATATCTGATGGTGACAAATCCTCTTAGTTTCCTTTCATTTGAAAATGGCTAAATTCTTCCTTCTTTCCTGCAGGATATTTTCACTGGATACAGAATTCTGGGTTGACAGTTCATTCCCCTCAGTGTTTGAAAAATGTTGGGTCACTTCCTTCTAACCACCATGATTTCTGATAAGAAATCTGCTATCATTAGAATTGTTTTCCCTTTAGGTAAGGTGGTATTTCTTTCTGCTTTCAAGATTTTTTTCTTTGTCTTTAGTTTTCAAAGTTTGACTATGATGTGTCTTGGCATGGATTTCTTTGGGTTCATCCTGTTTAGGTTCACTGAATTTCTTGCATCTATAGGTTTATGTCTATTGCCAAATTTGAGATATTCAGCCATTATTTAATTAAATTCTTTTTCAGCCCCACCCCCTTTTTTTTTTCCTTCTGGGACTCCAGTGACATGAATGTTAGATTTTTTTTTTTTAATAGTCCACAGGTCTCTGTTGTTCTGTTCATTTTTTTTTCAGTGTATTTTTTTTTTTTTTTTTTTTTTTTTTTGCAGTACGCGGGCCTCTCACTGTTGTGGCCTTTCCCGTTGTGGAGCACAGGCTCCGGATGCGCAGGCTCAGCGGCCATGGCTCACGGGCCCAGCCGCTCCGCGGCATATGGGATCCTCCCGGACCGGGGCACGAACCCGTATCCCCTGCATCGGCAGGCGGACTCTCAACCACTGCACCACCAGGAAGGCCCTCTTCAGTGTATTTTCTTTCTGTTTTTCAGATTGGGTAATTTCCATTATCCTATTTTCAAGTTCGTTCACTGTTTCTTTCCTTTGTCCCCTCTATTCTGCTGTTGAGCCCATCCACTGAGTTTTTAATTTCAGTTATTGTATTTTTCAGTTTTAACATTTCCATTTGATTCTACCTTAAATTTTCTATTTCTTTGCTGAAGCTATTTTTTCATTTATTTCAAATATGTTCATAATTGCTCACTGAAACATTTTTTACGATGGCTGTTTAAAAATATTTGCCAGATAAGTCTGATATCTGTTATTTTGGTATTGGCATCTGTTGATTGTCTTTTTTAATTCAAGTTGAGATTTGCCTGGTTCTTACCATGATGAATGATTCTTGACTGAAACCTGGACATTTTGGGTATTATGTTATGATACTCTGGATCTTACTTAAACCTTCTGCTTTAGCTGACATCCTCTAATACCACTTCGATTGGGGGAAGTGGGTCATCTCTTCCTTAATGCCTGGTGAGGGTAGAAGTAGAGGCTTCCCACTCAGCCTCCACTGACACTTGAGGACAGGCACAGTTCCTCTTTACTGCTGGGGATAGGTGGGAATTCCAGCTCCCCATGTGACTTCTACTGATACCACAGGGGTTGGAGTGGCCTTGTTACTGCTGGACAGTGATGAAAGTCTTGCATCTCCACTAGACCTCCTCCAACACCACCCCAGTGGGGGGTAGAGGTGCCCCATTACCACAGGTGGAAGTCCAGACTCCCTGCTTGATCTTGGCTAGCATGGATGGAGGTGGGTTCAAAGTTTTTTCTGTGGTGTTGGCTGGAACAGAGTTGTTATTTATTTATTTTTTTATTAATTTTTATTGTAGTATAGTTGCTTTACAATGTTGTGACAGTGGTATTGTTTAGAAGTTCTCTCTCTTGCTAGACTTCTCCTTTCCTGGTCCTTTGGCTTGAGACTGCAGGGTTTTGTTGTTGTTGCTTTGGAGACTTTCTTTGTTTGTACCCATTGGCATTCTGTGTGTCTAGCTCCAAGTTTGGGATACATAAGGCAATAAGGAAACCCAGGGAATTTACCATCATGTTATTTCTTGGGTCCTGGGGTCCCTATTGGTCTGCCTTTTTCTTTCTACCTTTCAGAGTCTTATGCTTGATTTATGAATAAGGGCCAGGGATTTTAGTTGTACTTATCAGGAGCAATAGGGAAAAGTACTTCATTTTTCTGGAAGCAGAAGTCCCTAATGTATATCCAGACTATTTATTTAGTCTTTTTAATCCTGTTCCTCCAAAAAGTGGCTATAAATAAAACTTTAGCCATCAAAATTGAATCTGAATGAAAATTGCTGAGTTTGGGTTCTTTGAGATATTGTGCAGCAGTATTTTTTAGGAGTAAACCTCATGCCTTGGATTTTTCAGGAAAGTCTGGTTTCAAGTAACTTCATTGCTTTAAATAAAAGCATTTCATGAATTGAAGATGTGATTTTTCATGAAAATAAATTCACAAATATGAGAAAAACTCCTGTATCTGACTTCAAGTCCCTATTTGTATTTTGAAAATGAGGTTGCTCTATCTGGTCATGAGATAATAGTTAAGCTACAGGTGACCAACATTTATTTTGATGTACTCTTTTGCTAAACATTTGGATGATTGTTAGAGAGTAATGATGACGACAACAACAATAATAAAAGTGAACATTTACAGAATATTTTACTATGAGCCAGCCACCGTGATAAGCTTTTTGTTCATGGTCTGATATAAAATCCACTACAGGCCTATTCAGAAGATAGTAATATTTACCCCAGTTTACAGATGAGTAACGAGGCTTAACGAGGTCAAGTATCTTACAGTCATACAGCCAGTAAACAGGGGGAGCTAATTCTCTCTGACATCATTGCCCTTGCTGTAGACCAGCACTATCTCATAGAGATAATGAGAGCCACACATATAATTTATTTATTTATTTTTAAAATATTTATTTATTTATTTGGCTGCATCAGGTCTTAGTTGCAGCACATGGGATCTTTGTTGCGGCACACGGGCTCTTAGTTGCAGCATGTGGGATCTAGTTCCCTGACCGGGGATCGAACCTGGGCCCCCTGCATTAGGGGCATGGAGTCTTAACCACTGGACTGCCAGGGAAGTCCCCACACATACAATTTAAAATGTTCTAGTAGCCACATTAAAAAAGTAAAGAGAAACATGTAAAATTATTTTTAATAATATATATTTTTCAACCCCCTATAGCCAAAATATTATCCTTTCAACATACAATCAATTATTAATGAGACATTTTACATTCTTTTTTTGTATTGTCTTCAAAATCTGGTGTATATTTAACACAGCACATCTCAGTTTGGAGACTAAATTTTCATTGGAAATACTTGATGTACATTTAGATTTCAGAAAATTTACAGTTGAAAAAGTAGATTCATATATCCAAATTGTTCCAAACATACTCAGAAATTCATCAATAACTAAATTTGGTATAAATTTTAAAGTTGATGTTTAAATAAAGATCAAATACAATTAAAAACTGAGTTTCTCAGTCACTGTAACCATACTTCAAGTGCTCAAGAGTCGTGAGTGAGCTTTATAATCACTCTATTACCCTGCCTGAATTCAGTTTTCTATTGAAGGCTGAATCTCAAGGAGAACAAAACCTATGCCATAGCCAGAAAGAGGGAGAAAATTCGTGGAAGTGAAAGAAAGGATCAGCCAAGGGTCAAGAGAAAAAGGCCTTCCTTTTGGCTGCTGTTGAAATTACAGTAAGTTCTAGAGTCTTCAGTAACCAGGAAAGGAAATAAAAGTGTTTTCCTCCATTTCTGAGAATGTGTCACGAGTGCATTCTATTAAACCTGGCTTTTCAAAGAGGTCTGCTGTGTCTTGATCTGTGAAGGATTAAAGTCAAATGAAAATGGAATTGAGCTTCGACCACAGCAGCTCATCAGCCGAGCACATCTACAAAATCCCCAGCTGTGTCCCTGTAGTGGTTAGTCACACAGTAGAGTAAACCAGTCAAAACTGAACCCTCGGGCTTCCCTGGTGGCGCACTGGTTGAGAGTCTGCCTGCTGATGCAGGGGACACGGGTTCGTGCCCCGGTCCAGGAAGATCCCACATGCTGCGGAGCGGCTGGGCCCGTGAGCCATGGCCAATGAGCCTGCGCTTCCGGAGCCTGTGCTCCGCAATGGGAGAGGCCACAGCAGTGAGAGGCCCACATACCACACAAAAAACAAAAAAACCAAAACTGAACCCTCCACCACAAGCATCGGTATGGAAAAGTTCTCAGATTTTTTCTTTTTAAAATTTTATTATTATTTTTTATACAACAGGTTATTAGTTATCTATTTTATACATATTAGTGTATATATGTCAGATCTCCCAATTCATCCCACCCCCCACCCACCGTTTTCCCCCCTTGTCAGATTTTTTATTATTGTAGTTGTTTATGGAGGTCTCTCAGTTATGAAACATGTCCTAAAATGGCAGAAATATCTTGGTGCCAAGCAGTACTTCCTGACCTTTTTAAACTCAAACCCGTTTCACTATAATATAAAATTTCACAAAACCTCTTAGGAATTAAAAGAAAAAGTCATTGTATTATTTTTGCAAAGTTAGTAGAAAGCAAAGAAGTTATTTTAAGTTAAAAATCAATGAGTGGGGCCTCCCTGGTGGCGCAAGTGGTTGAGAGTCCGCCTGCCGATGCAGGGGATACGGGTTCGTGCCCCGGTCTGGGAGGATCCCATATGCCGCGGAGCGGCTGGGCCCGTGAGCCATGGCCGCTGAGCCTGCGCGTCCGGAGCCTGTGCTCCGCAACGGGGGAGGCCACAACAGTGAGAGGCCCGCATACCGCAAAAAAAAAAAAAAAAAAAAAAATCAATGAGTGGTATATTATTAAAGATTATATTGAAATATATTTTAATATGTCCTGTAATAGTATTTACAATACATATAGGGACCCGTTTAACTTTTCTCTATTTAGCAAATGAACATATGCTATTTAATTTACTCTCAATAAATAATATAAAAAACCATGATGACAAATGAATATAAAAATAACATTATGTCTTGCTTTGAAGACCAGATGTATATTAAAGTGTAGATTGAATGTTTTTTTTAGATTGAAATTTAACTGTGTTAAATCACCAACAATCATGGCATTCACGATCTGATGGTTGGAATTCTTGCATTTTGTGTGCTTAAAATCATCACTTTAATTTGATTATTTTTTGAGTTCTGTTTCTACAAGAAGAGATGGGGGAGGGCTCTGGGCCTTCACTATATGGCAAATACATATCTATGTATTTGCACAGAGATTGAGAGAGAGGGATTTAGAGATAGATGGGTTTGAGTCTGACTCTGACACTTACCAGTTTGGGAACTTTGGGAACTTAAACTCTCTATACCTTGTTTTCCTTCTCTAAAAAATGGCATCAATCATTGTACAGACCTCATGGGGGCTGTTGTGAAGATTAAATGAGTTCATGTGTGCAGGGGGCTTAGAATAACTCTCAGTCCATAGGAAGAGCTCAGTAAATGTTAACTATGGTTTATTTCCACCTGGATGTTCCACTCAGTGTGTCCAAAGCCAAATTTACCAGTTTCCATTCTACACTTGTTCTTCATGCACTTTCTATATAAATTGGTCAAGTACTTTATTACCCTAAAAGCCCATGATTCAATTTTTCTTCTACTTATACTCCCTATCTAATTACTTGCCAGGTGCTGTGTGTTTTAGCTCTGATTTCTCCAAGGCATTTGCTCTTCTTCCTCACAGGACCATAGACTCTTTTTTTTAAAAAAATATTTACTTATTTATTTTTGGCTGTACTGGGTCTTAGTGTGGCACACAGGATCTTTAGTTGTGGCATACGGGCTTCTTAGTTGTGGCATGCAGACTCTTAGTTGCATCATGTGAACTCTTAGGTGCGGCATGTATGTGGGATCTAGTTCCCCGACTAGGGATTGAACCTGGAGCCCCCTCGTTGGGAGCACGGAGTCTTACCCACGGGACCACCAGGGAAGTCTCAGGACCACAGACCCTTAACTGTTTTTTTGTGTTATTTCTTGTCTCCCTAAATTAATTTTCCATATAGCGTGCATCTAGCTATAATCTAAGTCTGAGTAAAGTCCTCTCCCATCGGTGAGTCTCCATTGCCTACAAGCACCTAAGAAATCCAAGTTTCTTAGCGTAGAATGAATATAAGGTCCTCTGTGATCTGCTTCTGTCTACTTCTCATTCATTTATTCAACAAATGTTTATTGAGCACTTGCTACATATTAGCCTGAAATCTTGCCATCTCTACCTGATGCTTTTACTGAACACCATGCTGCTTATCGTTTCTTGAACTCACATGTTGTTTCTTGTCTCTCTGGGATGGCTCACAAGTTATTCTCTGCCTGGAATGCCCTTTCCCAAAGTCACTGAGTGTCAGACCTAGGGCTCAGGTTCATGTTTCCTGGTTCTTCACCCAGTTCTCTCTGTCTGCCACACAACAGTTCAGGGCCAAGCATCTGTCCTGCATCAACTGTGAGGTGTGTAGTAGCCTCTCAGTAGATGCTCCCTGAAACAGTGAGTGCTACCTTCGACAATAACCACTCAAATTCTTAGGGTATTTTTACCAGTTCTTATGGAAATTATCACATATCATGTTCTTACTTCTCTTTCTGTTAGTGAGTTTTAGCTTCTTTAATCTTAGAAAGCCCTTAAAACTTACATGGTCTTTATTGTAAAATACAGGAGGAGAGATGCCATGTCTCATACTGATCTAATACACAGGTTTGGACAGCGGGGCTAAGATAGATATTGTGACCTCTAACTTTCAACCCACATTTGACTGAAACTGGAAAGCATAAGAATAAGCTTCTGGATGGTGAGCTCCCTATCTTCTCTTTTCTTGAGCCTGCTTAGCTTAGGCAGGCTCTAGCTTAGGCAACCATTCATACATTTATTGATCCAATCAGCAAACCTTCATTCAGTGTCCATTTTGAGCGAAGAGTTTTCCAGAAGTACCTCATGTGACCCTACAGAACCCTGGTTTATAATCTTTTTCTTTATCCCCTAAAGATTCCACCTGTAAAGTGTAGTTTGTTGCTTCTTTCTCCTGGGACCCGTCTTTGTCTGGCACTGAAGTCTGGCCACCTCCCATTGTCTTATCCCTACTCCTGCCCTTTCATGCTTCAGACTCCTTTACAGGTCTAAAGAGGCTTCTAACTCTCTCCTTTCTCCTCTCCATAAGTGAATGTAGGACCTCTCTCTAGAGAACCTGGGCACAGATAGTGTGTGTTTGGGGGTGATGGTGGTAAGATAGTGTGTGTTTGGGGGTGATGGTGGTAACACACAGATAGTGTGTGTTTGGGGGTGATAGTGTGTGTTTGGGGGTGATGATGGTAAGAGTATTGGAATAGAATTTAGAAGCTTTACTTAGAAGTTAATTTGACCAAATCTTAAGCTGGAACATGCTGGGACCACGGAGAGAAACAGAAGTGAAAACAGGGCATAGAATAAATTCGAAAGCATTAAAAAAATCCCCTAAGGGTTAGTTTGGGTATGAGACTAGGAAAAAAAACAAAAACAAAAACAGAACAGTCCTGGCTTATAAGAAGAATATATCATGTGTGCAATCCAGCTGCTCTGCAAAGATTTTGCTTGGAAAACACAATGCTGGGTGTGAGGGGCAGTGGATTTCAATTTGCAGAGCGTCACTGTCTTTTCTAGGAACAATTACTCTATTGTCTCTTGCCTCATCCTCAAAAGCTACCTGTACAGTGATGGAGTGAAGTTACAAGAAGGTTCATTATTTTAATTCTTTTGTTTCTGAAAACGATCATTTTACAGCTGGATTCTTCCTAGTTTATAGAGGAAAACAATATCCTAAGAAAAGCTTTGAGCTGTTTTGGCTTTCCCCCCAAAGCTGTCCTAGGTGAAGTGAAAAGATAATAGCGCTGGTGCCCTGACTGGCATTGAGAGACTCTGGTTTATCATTTGCTCCAGCTCTTTTCCTATCTCCTCCCACTCCCCTCCCCCTGTGTCCCTCTCTCTTCCCCATCTTGATTCCTTCTCCAGGGCCCAAGCTTTGTCCCTAGCTATCTCAAAGCCACTCAAATGGGAATAGTGATATGAGCATGAACTCTCTTCTCAGGCTGTCTAAAGTTGCCAAAGCCCCAGCCTGAATCCCCTCTGCATCCACCGTCCTGGCATCCTGGGGCCTTAGCACTTCTCTGCTTGGGCTGGCCCAGCCTTTCTCAAGCTTCAATCATTTCAAATCTTCTTCACAATTTTGACATATCCAAGTAGTGCCTATACTATCAATTCCTTTATAGTTTTAATTTGACTCATTTAAAAAAGCTAAATAAACTTATTTTTAAAAGAAATTTAATTCATCACCATAAACTGAAAACCACTATCATTCACATAAGTGGAAGGTAACTGCTATGGTCTGACTCTCTGTGTCCGCTCCAAATTCATAGGTTGAAATCCTAAAGCCTAATGGGATGGTATTAAGAGGTACAGTCTTTGGAAGGTGATTAGGTCATGAGGGTCGAGCTATCATGAATGGGATTAATGCCTAATAGCTCTCTTGTCCCTTTCCACCATGTGAGGATTCAATGAGAACTCTGCAACTCACAAGAAGGCCCTCACCTGACCATGCTGGCACCCTAATCTCAGACTTCCAGCCTCCAGAGAGGCTGTGAGAAATAAATTTCTGTTGTTCATAAGTTAACTAGCCTGTGGTATTTTGTAATAGCAGCCTGAAAGGACTAAGACAGTAACCTTAACAATGAATGCAATCAAAGCAAGATAACTAATGTCTAGTCATGTGACATCTAGAATCATCTCTCAGACTACCTGTGTTTAAGTGCTGCTTTTTGGAAAATCCCCTGCAGGGACCCTGCAGTATGCTTTCAGGTCACTAAGGTGGGTCTAAGGCAGCTTTCTCTCACCACTGCAAGGACCTTGGCTCCCTGTTCACTCTGTGAATGAACTTGGCCAAGTTACTGTTTCCTGGGCGATTTCTACATTTCTAAGCTAAAGGAATAATAGCCATCTCTTACGAGTTTTCCTTAGGATCAATGAGACAACATCTGTAAAGGGCCTTGCATATGTCTAATAATAGGACACACTCAGGAAATGTTCATTCCTTGATCTAGTGCTCCTACTGACTTTCTAGTTTCCTTGACCTGGTCCCTTACTTGATGGTTTCTTGGCTTGGCTTTGCTGTTCAGTTTTTTCACCCTCATCTCCTATCTAGTCAGGTATCATCTTAATTTCCTCACACCAAATAAAAGTTGTCCATCTGCTCTTCAAATACATCAAAATCCTTCCCCCAGAGCAAGCTTTTCATTGTCCGCACCTATCACCAGGCAGTACAGGCAGTACTCAGCACAGCTAGCTGTGAACGCTTAGACCAGGATTTAACCTCTAAAAAAAAAAGGAATGAAATTTGAATGATAGGCCCTCTTGCCTTTGTATTTAACAGTCTGCTAAACTGGGTGATTTGATCCTAAGAACAGCCATCCTGCCTTCCCATTTTATCGACTTTCCTAGAATGGCATAATTACTAATGGTAGAACTAGAGTTCAAACCCATGTCTGTACGATTCAAAAATCCATATGTTTAGTAATTAAGCTACACTGATTTTTTAAAAAAAATCAACCCTATTGAGATCTATTTTACATATGATAAAATGTAACCATTTAAACATACATTTTGATAAATTTTGACCAATTTATATACCTGTGTAATCTCCAACACGATTTAAATTTCACCACCACAAAGTTCCCTCATGCCTCTTCCTGGTCAATTACCCTTTTCTGCACCCTCAAGTTTCTGTCTTGTTGTTGAGTATTGTCCATTCCTTTTTGTTGCTGAGTAGTATGTCTACACAATGGGACAGTTTTTTCTTACCCATTGCCTGCTAATGGACATTTATTTTCATAGTATCTCAGTCCTGTCCATTTCTCTTCATCTCTGCTAATCACTGTAGCCTAAAGAACCAACACCTCTTGCCTGGATGACTATGATCGCTTCTTAAGTTGGTCCCCCAGCCTCCTCCTTAGCCCCCTCCAACTTATTCTTCAGTCCATAGGCAGAGTGATCTTTAGAGGTCCAAATCTGATCAAGAATCATCAACTCACCCTAAAACTCTTCATCCCAGGATAAAGATTAAAAACTGTATTTTGTGTGGCAAGGTCCACTGTGGCCAGCTCCTTCCTACCTATCCTACATGTCTTATGACTGTTTTGCCCAATGGCTCATCCTTCACCATCTCTGACCTTTATATTCCTCCTATGTGTGGAAGCCTCAAGGCTTTTGTAATGCCATTGCCATCATCTGAAACGGCCCCCTCTCCCCTTAAAGCCCCTCAGCCACTCTCTGCTCTGTCAGTTGATGCCTGCTAGTCTCCTGCCAACCTCTGCTCAAATGTCATTTCTTCAGGGAAGCCTTTTTAACCCTCCTCGCTGGGTCAGCTCATTACTTTTCTCAAATAATTGTATTGATTTTTCCATCAGGGTACTTTTCTCAGTTTGTAATTTTACCTTCTCTGGTGGGATTGCAGTAGATGATTAGTGTTTGTTTCAAGTGCTCAGAGATCTGGGTGGGCAGAGTCCATGTCTTTCACATCCTGTTGACCCACAGTGCATTGCTCAGTGCTTGGCACATAATAGAAACCCAGTAAATAGAAGTTAAATGAGTGAATGAATGAACTGACCCTTAGTGTCCCCAGAAACACTTCTGAGGACTTCTAACTGCCATTGGGAGGTAAACTGTTGTTGACCTCAGGAAGAGGGGCTTTAAGAAAGGGGATTACATTTTTGGAGAATTGTTCTATGTTAGATGAGGTGATTATCTTACTGTTGGTATTTGGAAAAAATAGGGATATACCTACCTACGAGCTTTGAACTTTGGAAAGGAGATTTTCTCCTAAGAGAGCTAAAATGTAAAATAAACATAAAAGGAATCAGATTACACATATAGGCAAATTACCTGAAAGGATGGGATGGCTTCTAGGCCCTTAAAATTTGACTGTAACAGGCTTATAGTTATTCACAGAGCTGAACAAAGAATGAGTCCTTCAGAAATGGGTTAATTAGCCTCAGGGGAAGGGTAAACCCTGTCTTGGAGAAGCTATCTGCAGAACAAAGGACTGGCCCCATCTGGCCTCAATATGAACTCTTCAATTCTGAGATGGAGATTACTCTGGAGATGGCTGGGTCTTCCTTCTTTCCGGTTTTATATTCACCAAGCAGCCTTCTAATTATAATCTGGTGTCCCATGCAGATTGGTCTACAGGGAGCGAGTATTGCCATCAACTAATCTAGTTGCCGGCCTGCTTGGTGTGCTGTGTCTCTTTGTAATTGACCATTCAACCTTCTGGTTTTGTCCAAGGGTCTTGGTCATGAACTTGGTTACGGGAAGTCTGTCTGTAAGAGATGGCTATGTTCTCTGCTCAATGTCCAGTTTTGAGATACCCAGCCCGTAGACCAGAACCTGGACAGTGGGGAATTCACCCTGAAAGTGCCCTGCTGTTGGGGGGGAGGCAGTTTGGGTTTCCCATTTTACAGATCGGGAAACTGATTATTATTGGAAAGGTGGTTTAATATAATGATTATTGTAGAATATAGGTCTTTATTCAATCTGTATAACTTATTGATGTGCTCTGGATTTATGACAGGAATGCAAGAGGAAGGAAAAAATAATAACTGACAACTATTTAAATGTTTTCAATTAGAAATCTACACTTAGAATGCGTTGTGTTAAGTTTGGGCAAATCACAATTTGGATGCCAAAGGGAGAGTTGTTTTCACAGTGACCTCTTTGTTTATTATAGAATGAGAAGTAACTCATGAATGAAATATTTACAAAGGGCCAGATATTATAGGTTTATTCATTAGATATGAATTGCCACGTCTCTAGCAAACAGACTTTCTGTGTCTCTGTTTCCTAAATGTAAAATGGGAATAAAAATAGCAGACATTAACTGAGCATCTACTTTGTGTCAAACAATGTTCTACATGCCTAATCTTAGAATTAGATCACTGATTTTCATGAGCAACCTAGGAGGGAGATGCCATTGTATGATAATCATACAGAAGAGGAACTTGCCCAGCTAACAAATGGGAGAGAGAGTTTCTAAAACCAAGCAGTGTGGCTCCAGAACCTATTCTTCTAAACACTTGACCACCTCACAGAATTAAGTGAGTTAATATACATAGAACACTTTGATTGGTGTCTGACTCACTTCAAGCTTCAATAACTGTTAGCCATGATTATTATCAATTTGTTTTTGTTGCCCAGTTTCTGGCCTAGGAGGAACTGGGATTGAAACCTTCTGTATCCAAGTCGCCACCCTTTTCTACTCTCCTTTGTTGGTGTGCATTTTCCCCTAGGGAGAACCAAAGTCAAAAAAACCACTTCGGGGCTTCCCTGGTGGCGCAGTGGTTGAGAGTACGCCTGCCGATGCAGGGGACACGGGTTCGTGCCCCGGTCCGGGAAGATCCCACATTCCGCGGAGCGGCTGGGCCCGTGAGCCATGGCCGCTGAGCCTGCGCGTCCGGAGCCTGTGCTCCGCAATGGGAGAGGCCAGAACAGTGAGAGGCCCGCGTACCGCAAAAAAACAACAAAAAAAACTACTTCGGCTTGCTGTGTGCATAACAAAATCACATGTTTTAAAACTTAACAGTCTTTCTTGATGATTTTACTTTACTTGCATTATTCTGAGTCTTTCCTCTTTACTCCCTGCACACTCCTGGAATTACTCTACCACTTTTAACCATATGAAAAACCACCTGTCCCTAGTCCATAGGGACTGGGTATTTTGTCTCTTGTGACAGCTTTGCCCAAATCTTATGGACATTTACACTTAGTACTTTTATTGCCAATACCTAATAAAGTGGAAAAGTCAAATCTGTTAGGAAAGGTAAGATTTACACAACTATTTACAGTCCTGGGAATCATATTCACTGCTAGTTGGAACTCAGAAGGCTATAAGATCAGGAAAGATGATTTTTTTATTATTTCTTTGCTCCATAAGCCACAGAGAGGACTAAGATTCTTCAGCTTATAGCTGACACCTAAGATGGTTTGTATCTATAATAACAAGCCAGGAACAGAATTAAGTTTCCTCCAAAGGAATTATTGTCCTGAGCTCTTTGAAGTGCAAACCATTTTTCATGGAACACAAGATTAGGACTTAAAACCAGATTGAAAACCAACTTCCAATTTTGTTGACTGTATGCGAGGGCGTTCTGTGTATGATGCAAGATGAATTTCAGAGCATCGGTAGTATTGGAAGTATATTGGACTGGGAACCTACTTATCAGTAATGACAAATTTTTTCTTTTTCTTCATCAGTTAATTAGTTGATCATCTAGAAACATTAACAGCTACTCAGTTTGTTTCAGTCTTGGTACCTAAACAATATCATTCTTTTTCATAGAAGTTTTATGTTTGGACAGGAAAAGTGAATTATTTTGACATTAAGTGAATTATTTTGACATTACTCTAATGAGGCATTTATGTAGAATATTACTCTCACTGTGTACATGAGGGTCACTTGAATTTTTACGGCATTTTTGGGTGGGTTCTTAGGGGTTTCTAACAAATCAGAATTAAATAACCTTGGCTTTGGTATAGACTTGAGTATTTAGAAATTCACTGTTAAAAATCACTAATGAGAGGCTTTGGCTTCCCTGGTGGTGCAGTGGTTAAGAATCTGCCTGCCAATGCAGGGGACATGGGATCAAGCCCTGGTCCGGGAATATCCCACATGCCGTGGAGCAACTAAGCCCGTGCACCACAACTACTGAGCCCACGCTCTAGAGCCCGCGAGCCACAACTGTTGAGCCCGTGAGCCGCAACTACTGAAGCCCTTGCACCTAGAGCCCGTGCTCCACAACAAGAGAAGCCACCACAATGAGAAGCTGGTGCACCACAATGAAGAGTAGCCCCCGCTCGCCACAACTAGAGAAAGCCCGTGCGCAGCAGTGAAGACCTAATGCAGCCAAAAATAAATAAATTAATTAATTTAAAAAAAATTACTAATGAGAGTGAAAAATTCAATAAGAAACTCTATCCTAAAGACCATGGCTAGAAAGAGCAGTTAGTGGTTTTAGATGACAAAGCTCATTTCTCTCTTCCCTCTACTAATTGCTTTTGGTTATTTATATTTGAAAATGCAGTCAATGTGTCAGCTTCCCTTCTAAAGATGCTGACAATACTTCAGTGTGTAGAATAATGGAGAATTTTGTTTTAACAGCTAAACAAAGTGAAGGAAACACCCCCTTTGCCCTCAGCCAACAAATGCTCTGTGGCTTCCTTCATTTACTCTCAGTAGATTATTCCAGTCCCTAGATTCCAAAGCAAACATGGGTTTGAGAATGAGAGCCAGGCGGGATGTATCAGGTGATGATTTAAACTTTTCCATGGGCCTGGCCCCCAAGCCAAGTTTAACCTCAGTTCTGCCCAGACCTAGATCTCAGGACCTGGTTCTTCTGGCCCCTTTCAGGTGGAAATGAGGGTGCTGGCATTTTCATATTAAGCCTGTTTTAAGAGATAAACAAAAACAAAAACAAAACAAAACTTTCCGTGGGCTCTAGAGCCCTTTAGAAAAGTTTCATTTATTTATTTTAAAATCTCATAGGAAGAACTGCTTTTACAGATTCATGATAAAAGAATGGAAAGATCTATGAACTGTGATTCAGATATGTGTGTATGTGTGTGTGTGTGTGTGTGTGTGTGTGTTGGGAGAAGAAAGAGTGTGGGTTTGGGATCTGGGTTTGAGTCCCTGTAATATCACTCATTAGCTATGTGAACTTGAGCAAATAACTTGGCCTATCTGAACCTTGATTCTCATCTGTTAAATATTTGCACTGTACATTTCTATAAAGTGAAATTTAAATCAACTAATGAATATAAAAAGCCAGAATGGTGCCATGCACTTGTATAAATTATATATTTGAATGGCATTTGACAGTTCTGAACACATTTGTAGAATGATAAGAGGGTGTTGTGTTGAGATGTGGGTGACACCTCTTACTGGAATTATAAGCTGTTTAAAGCCTTCAATTTCTGAAGAATAGTCCTAGCAATGAAAGCACAATGCATAAAAGATAGATCATGCTTTGATATTCCTGGCCAGTGTAGAAATGCAAGTTTTAAAATGAAATATTTTGCATACAGGAAAATGCACAGATATTAAATGAACAATTCCATGAATTTTGACAAGTGAACACAGTCATGAAACCATTGCCAAATCAAGATATAGAACATTTCTCTCACCAGAAAGATTTTTTTATGTCCCTTTCTGGTCCATACCCTTTGCAGAGGCAACCATTCTTCTGATTTCTGACACTACAGATTAGATTAGATTAGACTAGATCAGATTAGATTAGTTCTGCCTTTTCTGAGCTATCTATACACGTAATAATATTTTTTTGTTTCGGGGTTCTTTCACTCAAGCTGATGATTTTGAATTGTGTCCCTGTTGTTGTGTATATCAGTAGTTTGCTCCTTTTTATTGGTAAGTATTGATATTATCCTATCATATATCACATTTTTTATCCTTTAAGAGAAAGGACTTTTGGGTCTGTCACTTCCACCTTGGATCTATTATGAATAGATCTGCTGTGAACCTTCTTTTTAAAAAAAATTAATTAATTAATTTATTTTTGGCTGCGTTGGGTCTTCATTGCTGCGTGTGGGCTTTCTCTAGTTGCAGTGAGCGGGTTCTACTCTTTGCTGCGGTGCGCTTGCTTCTCATTGCGGTGGCTTCTCTTGTTGTGGAGCACGGGCCCTAGGTGTGTGGGCTTCAGTAGTTGCGGCACGCAGACTTCAGTAGTTGTGGCTCGTGGGCTCTAGAGCGCAGGCTCAGTAGTTGTGGTTCATGGGCTTAGTTGGGATCTTCCTGGACCAGGGATCCATGTGGGATCTTCCTGGACCAGGGCTCAAACCTGTGTCCCCTGCACTGGCAGGCGGATTCTTAACCACTGCGCCACCAGGGAAGCCCTGGAACATTCTTGTATAACTCTTTATGGTGACAAATGTTTTCATTTCTCTTGGGTAAACACCAGTTTCCCACCAGCAACATATGAATGTTCTGATTGCTCCACCTCTTCACCAACACGTGATATTGTAAGTCTTTCTAAATTTAATCATTCTGGAAATGGAAATCTTTATCACTCAATTTAGGTGAAATGATTTCCTTCAGTTATTCTTTTGTTTTTTGGCTGCACCATGCAGCTTGTGGGATCTTAGTTCCCTGACCAGGGATCAAACCTGTGCCCTTAGCAGTGAAAGCGTGGTGTCTTAACCACTGGACCGCCGAGGAATTTCCGCAGCAGTTATTCTTAATCTGAGTGTCTTGTCACAGTGTTGGTTCTGGATGTATTATGAGGAATCATGAAGGATTTATTTTAAAAAACAGTAGTAGTAATAGTTTAAGCACTGAAACTTATAAATTGTTTTGTTTATACATTGAGAAAAAAATATATATATGTTTCCTGAAAGGGATAAAAGAGATATAGTTAATGCTACAGAAATTATATGTTACAGACTTAACTATGCTTCAGTCCCTAGAAATGGAAAGTTCTAGATGCACTTTTAATACATGTAGCAATTATAAATTATTGTAAGACAGGATAAGAAACTTGTAAAAACTCAAGGGTTAGAAAGTAAAAAATTTGCACAACCTAAAAAGGTAGTGCGTGGTCTGTATTCAGGTAGTTCTCTCTACCTGTCCATTCATACATCTATCTATTCACTCAAGAATTTTTTTTTTTTTTCGGTACGCGCGCCTCTCACTGCTGTGGCCTCTCCTGTCGCGGAGCACAGGCTCCGGACACACAGGCTCAGCGGCCATGGCTCACGGGCCCAGCCGCCCCGCGGCATGCGGGATACTCCCGGACCTGGGCACAAACCCGCGTCCCCTGCATCAGCAGGCGGACTCCCAACCACTGCGCCACCAGGGAAGCCCCACTCAAGAAATATTTATGCAGAACTTAACATATGCCAGTGACTGGTAGATTCTGGGAATACAAGAATGACAAAAGTGTAAGGAATTTTCTAGTCTAGTGGGGCTAACTGACATAAACATGGGTGATTATATACAATAGTTGGTCAGCACCTAAAGAGATCAAGATTGCAAGTTTAACGTTATGATTTTTACAGACATCACAGAGAACCTAAGGATAAACTAGTGACACTATTTATTAATTTGTTCAACCACATTTGTTAAGCTCCCACTAGATGCTGGAGACTTTGTTGATCACTGAGGAACAAAAATGAGACAATTTCTGTACAGTGGTTTTCAAGTGTTAGCATACACAAGAAAAAAAGAGGAAGCTTGTTAAAAGTGCAGATTTCCTGATTTAGTAGATCAGGTGGCCAAGAATCTGAAGTTCTAAAAGGTATTCCAGGAAATTTTGCTGTCCATGATCTGTGGGCAACCCTTTGGAAAACATCCTATGACTTATTGGAGAAGAAAGACATAAATAATTATATAACTTTGTGAATGAGCAATACTGGAAATATGTATGAGGAAGGTAAATCCACTTCCACCCCCAGGAAAACAAAATCTCTTATTCTCATTGTCTATGTCTGGAGGTGATTGAGTAATATTAGTACTACACTTACATTGTAATCGTAAGCAAGTGATTGCTACCCTGCTGAATTCGGACTCAAGATGGTAACATCAACTATGACCTGAATTTCCGACCTACCCCATGAATTTTGGACTGGCCAGCCCCCATAGTTGTGTGAGCCAATTCCTTAAAATAAATCTCTCTATTTATATTTTTAAAAAATTGATCCAGCAACACTGACTCTGCTTCTCTATGGTAACGGTTGACTGGGGCTGATCAGCAGCTGTTCCACTTCCGCGGGGTATTTGTATTTCAGGTTCCTCAGCTGGCACAGTTGCTCATGTATTTAATCTGCTTGACCTCTGTAGGCATTTGGGTTTCTGACCCCCAATCCAGAGAGACATAAAATTAAATCTTGTTGGTATTTCAGGGGCCAGGCCAGATTAGGAGCTTTGGAAGTTCTAACATGGGAAAGAATAGGGTACCTATCTTCCACGCCCTACCCTCACCTTGCCTCTATGTATTTAAAAATAAAAACAATATCCAGCCACACCAAAGTGTAAGCCAGTCCAATAATTAAAGTTCAGATTTTGTGGGTTTTTTCCCCTCAAGGTGACTTCCTGGGTGCCTTTGGGTAATAGTGAATTCTTTGCAAAGTAATGTTTTGGATGTTATTGCTTTGCTGGTGTCAAGCTATGGACTTGGTCTGTCTTGGGGGCACTGGGTCGCCTCCAACCTGCAGCATTTGCTTTCATCCAGGTTTCCCTGCACTCGCTCTACATCCCTAGTCTGGAGTAGAACCCCAACCTCAGCCTCTGTGACAGCAGCTGGGATAATCCCTGTCTCTTTGGAGCCCTTATCTTCTTGGATCCCAGAGCCCAGCCTGCTCCTCCGCAGCACTGGAGGCCAGGCTTATGGCTGTAGAAATCAGAACAGGTCCCTTGGCAGAGGGGGCCAGGGCTCTGGATATTGTCTATTAGCTCAGGAACTGAGATGGTCGGGTGTGCACTTGGAAGTCGGCAGTGACTCCGGTTGTGAGAGTGTCCCAAGAAAGCTTTGAATTTGGGTCCTGCCTGGGGCTAGAACCTTTGCACATATTATCTTATCGATTCTCCATTTTAATTCCCATTCTCCAGATGCGGAAGCTGACGCTGATGATCTCTCAGTAAGTGGCACAGTCTGGCTTTGAACCCAGGTCTGTGTGACTAGTCTCAGTGCTTTGTTTGGGGCACGGAACAGGGGCAGTCACTGTTGCCCTATGGAGACAGAGTAGATCACAGGGAAGACTGCATGTAAGTAGGTTGTCCTTTCTAGCTTAGCACAATGGCTTTAGGAACATGAGTCTTTTGGACTGTGATAAGGAAGAGGACATTTAAGGGCACAAGGTAAGATCTGTGGGCTCTTCTTTCCTCCTCTGTCCTCTGAATTCTACTGTGAGAAGAAGTATCATCAGATTAGGTGTCCTTTCTGTTTTCATTTCAACCTGGATTCTTGTGGCAGGAAGCAACAATACTCTTGTTCTTGTTTCAACATGAAGTGACATTCATAAAATTGTAAGCTGCAGGAGAGCAGACCCCAAGACCAAATCTGATAGTTTTTAGCATGTAAGTCTGTTTGGGTACTTATACGTGTCTGAAAGAATCCTTGTGGAGTTGATTTTCCAGTTGTGATAGACACAGGGCCCCAAATGAAGACTTCCTGAGCAGAGGAAAAAAGACAAAAGAGATATACAAGTGGATTGGGTGGCACTTTCCTAGGCTCACGTTGAGAACTGCCTCTATATGGGTTGTCTGTTTACCTGTGTGTGTTCTCTCTGGACCATAATTTCTCAGAGTCAAGGACGACTACCTCCTTAATCTCTGTACCCCCCTTCACTTAGCACAGTGTCTGGTATATACTAGGTGGCCATGGATGACTGATGCACAAATGAATGAGTGAATGGAGGGATGAGAAGCAGAAGAAAAGTCTATAGACTATACAGTATTTAGGGGGCATCTAGGGAGGTAGCCCTGGTGACAGTGGGCTCTGAAGTCAGACTACTAGGGTTTCCCTCCTGGCCCCACCCACCCCCACTCCTTAACCTTGAACAAAGTGCTCCACCTCTGCAGGCTCCTGTTTCCCATCTGTGAGATGCTGACAAGATGGATTGTGATGATATTTTTCTTATAAGATTATTATGGGGTTTAATGAGTTATAGTGTCCTGGGTTGGGCAGCGCACTGCACCCCTATGATAGTCAATCTAGATTTTTAAATAAAAATATGAGGCTTGTATTGAGCTGGAGATCTTTTTCCCCAGTTTTATTGAGATATAATTGACGTACAGTACTGTATAGGTTTAAGGTGTATGGCGTAATCTTTTGGCTTACATACATCATGAAATGATTACCACAAAAAGATTAGTGAACATCCATCATTTCGTATAGATACAAAGTATATCTATAGAAGTATAGGTAAAAGAAAAAAAGTATAGAAATAGAAAAAAAAATTTTCCCTTGTGATGAGAACTCTTAAAATGTACTCTGTTAACAAATTTTATATATAACATACAGCAGTGTTAAGTATATTAATCATGTTATACATTACATAGTATCGATACTTAATTGTTTTATAACTGTAAGTTTGTACCTTTTGACCACCTTCATCCAATCCTCCCTTATTCAAGCACCACAGTTTCTTTTCCCAGTTGTCTAGTGAAGAGCCTTTGAATTGCTGTTGCCACACTTGTACATACACCAATTTTATGTTTGCAGGTGTATCCATGAGAAAACCTACAGATCCCCTGGGAGTGGGATGCTGGACCAAGGGCAGACATATTTATAATTCTGATAGACGTTGCCTAACTTAAAGGTTATGTCTGTCGCACTCCGGCGAGTGGGTATGAGCCTGTGTCCTCACAGCCTCTCGACACAGTATCTTGTCATGCTTTTGCCTGCCTGTGAGATGAAACATGTTTTCTGAGTGGAGCTTTAACTTGTATTCTTCTTCTTATGATGATGTTGAGCAACTTTCTGTGAGATTAAGAGCCATTTGTTTTTCTTTATTTTGTCAATCATGTGTTTATGTCATTTGCCTATTTTTCTATTACTTAAAAAATTTTGTTCCTTGAGATCAGAATACCCTGGACATTTCATTTATCAACTCTTTACTGATCAACTACTGTGCTTCAGGCTCTGCTAGATAATGTTGAATAGGATGCTGGCCTTGCCTTCCAGAAGCTCACAATCTAAGGCAGGAGCCTGTTATATCTATAATCTATCTATTTCTCTATCTCTCTATCTATCATCTAATCTATCTATATCTATAGATATCTATGTATCTATTTTTGTCTCTATATAGCTATATGTAGATATCTATGTGTCTATCCCCCTATCCCTATCTATATATCTATCTATATCTATGTATCTGTATCTCTATCTATTTATATTTATATCTTTATGTAGTTATAACTATCTCTATCTCTATTTAAATCTGTATCTATATGCAGAAATCTATGTATCTATCTATATTTCTCTATCTCCCTATCTATCTATATCTGTATGTAGATATAAATAGAAAGAAACACAGTATAATGCCCAAGCATTATGCTAAAGGGGTGTGGAAGGTGTCATGGGCCCAGCGAAGTGGGCAAATGCCCCATCCAAGTATCAAAGGGCTAGAGGTTCGAGTACACACTTTCTAGGCTGACAGGGAGGTGGAGAGAAATCCAGGCTGAAGAAATCCAGAGGCTCCTAGTCCCTTGTTCCTTAGTGCTGCTCTCTGGCCCTTATCCCCCACGCCCTTCATTGCCAGTGACTTTGTGAGTGCTAAATGCTTGTTCCCTGAGCGCAGTAACTGAAGAAGAGTCTGATGTAAGAGCTCTGCTGAGGTGTGAGAAGGCTGGGCGGAGGTGTGGTGCAAGGTCATCCTCACTGGGTGGACCATGGCAGCATACTGCTCTTTCTCAATCCCTTCCCTCGCTGGCAGGGAGTGTTGGAACCTTCTTTGACTCTTCTCCCTTTCAAGGAGCTGACCCATCAGACTTGGTTCCAGTTCTCCTCTGTTTCCTTCTCACCTTGTTTCACTACCTTTACCATCCATTTCTGTCTGCCTGTCTGTCTCTTTTGTGGCCAGCATCCTTGCCTCATTCCCCAGGCCAGTATGCTAGAGATAATCTATATTAATTGTTTGAGAGTTGCCTTGCCTTTCTCCTCCCTCCCCCCAAACGCACGCTCTCTCTCTCTCTCTCCAAGCTCACACAGACAGATGCTATATTAGTTTCCTAGGACTGCTGTAGCAAAGTATCACAAACTTCGTGGCTTAAAACAACGGAAATTAATTTTCTCACAATCTGGAGGCCAGAAGTCCCAAATCAAGACGTTGGCAAGGCCATGTTCTCCCAAAGCCTCTAGAGGAGGATCCTTCCTTGCCTCTTCACATGACCATCTTCTGTCTGTGTGTGTCTCTATCCAAATTTCCCGCTTTTTATAAGGACACTAGCCATTGTATTAGGGCCCATTCTAATCCAGTAAGTCTTCATTTTAACTTGTTTCCATCTGCAGACTATATTTCCAAATAAGATCACATTCACAGGTACTGCGGGATTAGGACTTCAACATATCCTTTTTGGAGACACAACTCAATGGATAACAGATGTCCTATCATTGTACCTGGCTTGGTATTTTTCAAAGTAGACTCATAATCCCTGTGGAAAGCAGTTTGTAACACTTGGTTAATAACATACACTTTGGTGCAGATCTGAGTTTAAGTCCCGCCTCTGCTCATTAGGGCGTGGCCTTGAACAACTGACTTTAGCTCTCTAAGCTTTAATTTATACATCTGTAAACTGGAGAAAGTAGTCCCACCTACTCTATGGTTGCTACAGATTGGGTACTGAGCACAGATCCTGACACATGGGTCTTAGAAAACGATAGTTCTCGTTGTTATGCAGGTAGACTATTCCCTTCCCTCCTCTACTTGCCCTTGGTCGGTTGTCACAGGGACTGGGGGCAGAGCTGAACACTGGACTTGTGAGTCCCAAAGGAATGCTCCACATACAGAGGCTACCCACTGTCAGCACACTAAGCCCTCCGGACCAGAAGATGTCAAGTCAACTCAAGATTTATCCATGAGACAAGTTGAGCCTTTCCGTGTCCTTCCCTGTCCCTGTCTTGTCTGTTTGCCAAACTTAAAGTGTATAGCGTGAATGTTAAGAAAACAAACTTTTGGGAATGGTGTGTGGGGGGGTGAGCTTTGATCACCCCTGTGGGATGCTCTTTGTACACAGCTCTCTTCTCCCCTCCCCCTTCTGTGTGTCCTGGAGGCAGGTGAATTCCCTACAGGGGGGATAGAACTCCCCTGCCTTGGCTTTCTGCTCATTTCTTACTCTTTGATGCTGGTGTGGCGCTGAAGGAGTGGCTGGTAAAGACAAACCACCATTTGTTGCTGGGGAAAAAAAATGAAAAAAGGAAAAAAAAAATCCAGTCTTTTATCTCTGTGTCTCTCTAAATTGCCAAAGGTCTTATTGCCCAGAGAGGGGACAAGGGGGGTTTTATCTTCCTGCCCCTGCAGGCAGCCACGTGAACATCAAAGGTCTCAGGGCCCTGGGGGGTGGTTAGGGGTAATATGAGCAGAGACAAAACCAGGCTGGGCTCCATCAAGGAATGCCGTGTGCTCCCAGGAGTTGGGCTCTTTTGACAGTGGCTGTCTGGGCAGGAGGAGGAGGAGCTCACAGTTGTAGCACAGAAAGGGGAGGCTCTAAGGAGTCTGGAGTGAAATTGACCGAAACCATTTTGTGTATGGGGAACGAGATGCGCTCTTCACATTCGAAACGCTGGCTGCCTGGTGAAGAGGTGGTCACACTGTGTGGCACCACCACAGTAATAAGCATAATAGCCATCAGGTTTTTTCTGTGCAGGTATAATGTGCCAGGATCTGTGATAAGTACTTTATATATAGTTTCATTTAGTCCTAATCACAACCTTGTGTTATAGGAATTGCTATCTCATTCTACCTATGAGCAAACTGAGGTTCTTTTAACTGAGGGGTTAAGTGACTTGCCTGAGGTCACACCAGTACAGATTCAAACTCAGGTCCGTCTGACACCAAAGTTTGTCCTTAACCACTAGGCTCTGTGCCCTCCTACAACATTGTAAACAATAAAAACAAAGAAACAAAACATGAGAAATTAGCCTTCTTTCACTGACCAATGATAAATACAGAGGTGGTAAGTGGTAGAGGAGAGAGGATGTCTGGAGTTTGAGCTGGATACAAATTTTGTTTTATGTGTGACCCTGGCTAGGTTACCAGTTATATCTGAACCTCAGATTTTCATCTGTAAAATGAGAATGTTCACAGATACCTTATAGTCTGTAGGATGCTTTTGGGTGTAAGAAATAGAAAACCCTCATTCAACTTGCTTCAGTAAAAACATTTGTTATCTCACATATCAGGAAGCCCCAAGGAAGACCAGTTCCCGCCTTGGTTAGTTCAGTGGCTCAAAAATGTTGTCAAGAACCCATGAATTTTCCTTCTTTCTGCTCTGCTATATTTGGTGTGACAAATTTTGTCCTTAGTCAAGCTCGCTGCTCTCATGATCACAAGATGGATGCCATAGTTCTAGGCATAACATGTAGACTCAAAAAAGGGTGTACTTTTCCCCACATAGGTCTTTTTAAGAGCAAGAGACCTCTCCTTTTGGAATCCTCTTCTCTGCCCGCACCTCCCAGCCATGTCTCATCAATCACTGCCAAGGGAACTGGGACTACCATGGGGACTTAAACCCATCAGGCTTTACTTCTGGGGAAAGTTGGGATAAGGTCCCCTTCCCTGAGACTCGAGGGGAGAGGTGAAGGCTACTGGTCCAATAATGGAGTTCTTTAACTGCTGAAGAAGGGACGGTGACTGTTGGGTAGGCATTTACAAATATCCAGTGGAATGCCAAGTGCCCAGCAGAGAGCCCGGCAGCTGTGAGGACTTTATTCCCTTCCCATCCACTCAGCTAGATGAGGGAAGGCAGCCCATTTTGATTAGCTAAGTTTCCAATTATGGGATTTTTTTTTTAATGCCAAACTTTTCTTTTTTTATAAATTTATTTATTTATTTTTGGCTGCGTTGGGTCTTCGTTGCTGTATGTGGGCTTTCTTTAGTTGCGGCGAGCAGGGACTACTCTTCATTGTGGTGTGCGGGCTTCTCATTGTGGTGGCTTTTCTTGTTGCAGAGCACGGGCTCTAGGTGCGTAGGCTTCAGTAGTTGTGGCACGTGGACTCAGTAGTTGTGGCTCACGGGCTCTAGAGTTCAGGCTCAGTGGTTGTGGCGCACGGGCTTAGTTGCTCTGCGGCATGTGGGATCTTCCCGGACCAGGGATCGAACCCGTGTCCCCTTCATTGGCAGGCGGATTCTTAACCACTGTGCCACCAGGGAAGCCCTATGGGATGTTTTTAAAAAGGTATATTGTGATGCCTTTATGCAGCCTAACAACTCAATAAAAAAAAAAAAGAGTATTCAGGGATGGTTCTGGCTGGGAAGTCTTTAGGAATGGAGAAGGACAGCAGAAGATCCATTTACCTTATTAAAAGATAATTTTCAGAAAAAGATAAACTCATGACTCTTATACAGCTATAAAATGAACATGTTTTGAAGAATTAATTTTATTCATAGGATATAAGGGTACTAGGCAGATGTTATAACTAGCATATTAGTTTGCTAGGGCTGCTGTAGTCAAGTACCATAAATTGGGTAGCTTAAACAACACAAATTTATTGTCTCACAGTTCTAGAGGCTCAAAGTCTGAGATCAAGATGTCTTTGGCAGGGTTGGTTCCTCCTGAGGGCTGTGAGGGAGAATCTGTTCCATACCTTTCTCCCAGCTTTTGGAACTTTGCTGGAAATCCATGGCATTCCTTAGTTAGTAGATGTATTAGTCTGATCTCTGTGTTCTCCTTTACTTGGTGTTCTCCCTGAGTGCGTGTCTGTCTCTTTGTCTAAATTTCTCCTTTTGGGCTTCCCTGGTGGCGCAGTGGTTGGGAGTCCGCCTGCCGATGCAGGGGACGCGGGTTCGTGCCCCGATCCCGGAGGATCCCGCATGCCGCGGAGCGGCTGGGCCCGCGAGCCATGGCCGCGGAGCCTGTGTGTCCGGAGCCTGTGCTCCGCGACGGGAGAGGCCGCAGCGGTGAGAGGCCCGCGTACAGCAAAAAATAAAAAAAAAAAAAAAAAAAAAAAAAATTTCTCCTTTTTATGAGGACACAGTCACATCGAGCCCATCCTAGCAATTTCATCTTAGCTCGATCATCTGCCAAGACCCTCCCTATTTCCATATAAGGTCACATTCACAGGTACTGGGGGTTAGGACTTCAACATATCTTTTCTCGGGGTGGGGGGTACTATTGAACCCGTAACAACTGTTTGAAAGGAAAAGTCAGAACAACACAGATTTATAGAAGCAAAGGAATGTTGAGGTGAATTGCAAACGGAAACAAAACTTTTGTCTGATTGGTTGGCGGTGGTGGTGCAGGGGAGGTGGGGCTGTTATCAGTCACGTACCTCTCAGTTATCTACAGCTTACAAAGCTTTACCAGGCAACTCCAACACAATGCGCAGGGGTGGGATCCCATAACCTGCTCTAGGTGGTACCTAGTACTGAAACCTAAAGTATTTCCCACAGTGCTGTAGCTCCATTTATTTTATTCCATGGATTAAGCGGTCCTAAAATTTGCTAAGCATGAAGTAGTCCTGAAATCTCATGTGCATGGTTCACTTTCTTGGCAACCTTGCAGCCACCTCTATCTTTTAGAGTCCTGTTTCTTATAACATTGGTGGGAGGTTTGGTCATGTTTCCTCAGTGGTGCTATTGGATGCTTGAGAGTGGCAGTACCCTTTATGGAGTGGTGTCAAGTCACAGTGTCCTCTCTTCATTTCCTGCTTGGTCACCTCAGGGAGGTGGGAGACCCCGCCACTTGGATACATCACTGCAACTACATGGGCCACAATACCCAGGACACCACGAGCCATTTTCTGTGTTGTATTTACAATCTCCAGTCCTCGTGCCTCAGCCTCCAAAGTGCATGGGGCATAACTCCCTGGTGTCATTAGCTGTGTTTGCTCGGCCTGTTGAAATTCTCCCCACAGCTGGATGCGTGTGCGAGAAAAGAGCTGACAGAGGCCGCAGCAGGTATTCAAAGTGACTACATGTTAGAAAGTGAAACACAAGGAGGAACTTCTCAGCAAGTACTTTAAGGAATTGTAGATACAGGGGCTCAAGAAAGCAATCGCTTTCTTCTTGATAAAAATAACTTTGGGAAAAGATAAATTTGGGAATTCTTTCCCCAGTGATTCATACATTCTGACATTCTTTGGCATTCTCACTATACAGTTTCTCTCTTTTTACTGTATTGCTTTTTTTTCCAGAAAGAGAAAAATCTTACCGGAGAAAACCAGGCCAAGCTCAACAAGGCCAAGGAGTTTTCCCGCAAGAAATGATTCCATCTGTAACAAGGTCAGTTTCATGAGCTGTAGCTCACAATCTGTAGGAAGGCAGTAAATCTCCTTTCATCTTTTTTGCCCAGTTTTCTAATTTACTCCCACTTATTTAAGCTCTTACTGGTTTCCTATGCATCACTCTTCCCAGAATTTCCCCAGGCAGATGTCCTAACCTGGTCAAAAGTCTTAATCTTAAATTCTATGTCAACACCATAGGCCTCTTCAGGCAGTGTGGGTTGCCCTTGTCATTTTTTCTTTCCTGTCTGTCGGTGAACTCACCTCACACGTCTGAAGAGGAAACACAAGAGGGATAGGGCTCTTTGCAGTTTGTCTCTAAATCCCAGCCCAAGTTTCTCTCAGGCTTCTTAATTTCTTTTGAGTCCTGGTGTGTGTGCCTGTTGGCCTGGCTGGTTCATCACCTGAAACCCAGGGCACTTCTCTCTCTTAGGAACTGTATACTCTTTCTAGACTTTGCCAGCTCCCCTCACCTATCCCTTATTTTCAAATTTCTCCCATTTATTAAATGCTGACAGCATGACAGGCAATTTGCTAAGCACTTTAATTCATTATTTTATATCATCTACAAAGAAGCTACAGTAGGGGTAGGTACAGTAATGATTCCTGGTTTACAGCTGAGAAAGCAGGTTGAGGGTGGTTAGAAGACCAGCCCGTGATTACAGGGCAGTCAGGATTTGATAACCAGGCCTACATGACAGAAAAGCCAGCATAATTTACTTACTTGATCTTGTGCCATGGGGGAGAAACTTCTATTACAAGATTCTAGGGAAGAAATACTGAAATCAATATATTTTGTCAGCTACAAAACTGTGAAGGATACTTGAGCTACTGAAAGTGATTTAGGTGGGAGACTCGGGTTAGGTTAAGTTATGACGTGTTATCGACATTCTCACAATGTGGTGCTTCCCTCCTTTTCTTGGATTGCTTCCTTTCCTTGACTTCTCTTAAAGGCTGCAACTATCCTGGGCCGCATTAATCTCTCTGAAGGCAAAAGGTTACATGATTTTCTGGGGATCAGATTGTTAATGAATTCTGGCAGGGATGGTCTTGACAAATATGAAATTTAGAAACTTTAGAAAAATATGAAGTTTTATCTTTGGGGTTCCCCATCTCCTATTTTTGTGTCCCTTTCCTCTTTAAAATAAACCCACTGACAAAGATTCTTTGCTTGACCAAACTTTGGTTAGGCTACTGAACCTTTTCCTAGGCTTATCTGTGCATTTCTTCGTAAAATCTAGTTTTAGCAGGAACCCCGATAAGTCAGTTTAACCAGAGCCCCACACCCTCAATATATGATCACCTTTGATATTTGATCAGGTACCTGATCCTCCAGCATCCCCCAGATGAGGTCTGATCACCTTGGCATGTCTTCAACAAGAATCCTGTTAGGTGGGTTTAGCCAGAACCTCTCTTACTTCTGATATTTCCTCTTAATAATTTTCCATTTGATGCCCCCCACCCTGATCCTTGGCTATAAATTCCCAGTTGCCCATACTGTATTCAGAGTTGAGCCCAGTCTCCCTCTCCTACTGTAAATTTCCATTGCAGAGGTCCTTATACCTATCATGATGGTCCAGAATCATCTGCCTTACCATCTTTAACAAGCATCATTGAATTTTTTTCCTCTCACAGTTATGGTGCTGTGACTTAGATAGGATCATATTCATCATTGGACCCCATAACTCTCATCCAGGACCCTAAGAGTGGACGTTTGTAGCTTTGTCTTCAGTCCTGACTGATTGATCAGGGATACATTGAAGAGTCTGACTCCTGAACCAGTGCTCCACACAGACGTCTGTTGAAGCTGGTAAAGACAGATTTTGATCCTTAGGGTTCTGAATGTACTCCAGAAGCTGAGTTAGAGTCCAGACAAAGATGCTGGGCTAGAGTCTGAGGTGTCTCTGTTTGTGAGAAGCTGAGTTAGAGTCCCAGGCTTCCTTGTTTGGAAGGGACCTGCTGAACTGGCAGTCTCTCCTTGCTGGCTTTCTTTCCTGTGTGGAGAGTATTCCCTGATTCTCTGGGCTGGAAGCCTTTCTTCTTGGCTCTCTGTGAGATCTCTCTGTTCTCTCTGTTGGATCCTGCTTCTGCCATGGGAACTTCTCAGTCAATTGAAACCCCATTCTTGAAACTCTAAGTGACTACATGCTCCACCAACTCTGTCTGCTTCTTTTCTTGTTGGCATGATTTTGCTGAGGATAATTTGGAACTTCATTGGCTTCTTTGGAAAACTTGAGACCTCCCCAAACTGGCTCCTCTAAGACCTGTGCCTTCCCATTGTGTTTGTTCCCCCTTCTTCCTCTTACTACATTCATTGTTCTCTCCAGTTCCCTTGAACCCTTTTATGAGTCCCCTTTAAACCCCTACCTCCTCCATCCCTCTCTCCGCCCTACCAGACTTTTCCCTTCCCACTTAGCCCCTCATCTCCCTTGGATTTTAGGCTCCCTATCCTCCATCAGAAGCTTTCAAGGGACTCAGGGACCTCCAAAAGCACTTGAAGCTGAAAAGAGAAAAAAAGTTTTTTTAGAAAGAGAGCTGGATGTTTTGTCCACTCAGATGTGCATTAGAGACATCCATGTAGCAACTAGTTGTCTTCTTGGTCACTGGCCTAAAATTTAGTTCACAGTCTCCATCAGATTACATATCAGGGCAAGAGAAAAATTTAAAAGTCTCCTCCACTGATACTGGTAGACAGGTAACCTTAACTTGTCCCATTTGCTGGAAATACAATTCAGACAAAAATATAAAGTGGAGATAAACCAGTGAGTTTGTATTACTATGTTTTACTGACTCAACTAAAATTTTAGAATGAAGACTATAAGATCTCTGCATTTGCCTGAATATTTGTGTATGTTTGTATGTATATATGTTATATGTACATTGATATTTTTCTATTTCTGGATAGTATTATCAAATTAACTTATAAAGTATTTCAAAGGAATTTCTTTGAATTGACTTAGAGATAAATGAGCACTTATATAAATTTTTTCCTAAAACTCTCAAAAATATAGAAACCAACCCAAAGTTTTTTTAAGTTTAGATAATCTGGGATATTCTTTGGTAAATAAAGGTAGTTTTTAAATTGTTGGTAGAACAAAACATGCATGTCTTCAGAGGTTTCAGCGTTAAATATAATGTGGATATACAATTTTTTCCTACCTAGGTTTATGAGTCAAACAAGCTTATATAATCTCTACTAGATATTCAAGATTATAAAACTATAAACCCAGCCTCAGAACAAAATGTACAATAAAAAGGAATTGCGGGCCTCCCTGGTGGCGCAAGTGGTTGAGAGTCCGCCTGCCGATGCAGGGGATACGGGTTCGTGCCCCGGTCTGGGAGGATCCCATATGCCGCGGAGCGGCTGGGCCCGTGAGCCATGGCCGCTGGGCCTGCGCATCCGGAGCCTGTGCTCCGCAACGGGAGAGGCCACAACAGTGAGAGGCCCACATACCGCAAAAAGAAAAAAAAAAAAAAAAAAGGAATTGCTTGATGCATGTCAAGCATGACAGTAAAAAAGAAAAAAAAGGAAAGAATCATGTTTAACTTTAGGTTTTCCACTTCTGTGATTTTTTTTTTTTGATACTTTCCTGAATTGTTCACAAGAAAAATAAGATGATGGCTAGCTTTGTTTGATGTCTCATGAAATTTTCATGAGCAAGTCAAGTGTAATTTTAAGAATAAGTGAATTAAATAAATATAAGTGGGATAAAAGTTTATAAATAAACTTTTCAACAATAATTATGCTTTATAATATGCCTAGTTAAAAATAGTTGTAAAGGGCCTCCCTGGTGGCGCAGTGGTTGAGAGTCCGCCTGCCGATGCAGGGGATACGGGTTCGCGCCCCGGTCTGGGAGGATCCCATATGCCGCGGAGCAGCTGGGCCCGTGAGCCATGGCCGCTGAGCCTGCGCGTCCGGAGCCTGCACGTCCGGAGCCTGTGCTCCGCAACGGGGGAGGCCACAACAGTGAGAGGCCCGCATACTGGAAAAAAAAAAAAAATAGTTGTAAAAATCTTTTTGATAACTTGAACTCTTAAAGCTATAATAAGTTAAGTTAAATGATGGAGTTCACTGAATGTCTAGATCATTTCCAAATCAGATAAAATATTGAGACATTAATTGCTAAACATGAGTTTAAGTATATCAACTTTTGACATCTTGTTTTTATACAGTATAGAGAAGCTAAATATATTTGCATCTGTTAATAAACATCAGAAATTGTACTATGAAAAAGACATCCCTCTAGAAAATTGTGAATTTATACATTCATAAATTTGCTACAGAATGACAGTTTGTGGCAGACAGTTCACAATTGCCTGCTTCCTAGTAGTCACTGAAATTTGGGTTAGGAATGGTTAAAAATTCTAATCAATATGTATAAATGAATCTATTAGAGATAATAAGGGCAAAGAAAAAAATTCTGTGTGCCGTAAAGTAAGATGTGTTTTTGATAAGGGAAGGTATGAAGTATGCGTTTTTGTTAAGGGAGAAAAAGAGTAACTTTGTCCTAAAGTAGAATGGCTGATTGTTTCAGAATTAGAAATAAGAAAGAGTAAGATAAAAACTGAATAAATATTTAAAAAAATTTTTAGAATGTTTATGGAAAAGAAACCTTGGAGAATGAATTTTTTTTTTTCATGTGGCCAAAGCTGGCCAAGGTTGGATGGATTTATTTACTTTAAAAAAATAAAAATAAACCTTAGCCTTAGTATTAATGGTGCATTGATGCAAAACTAGAACTTGATTTTCTCCCTGTGTTGCACTGACCAAGTTTTCTTAGATTATTGGTCTGCTCTTAAAAAGAAACTGTAAAAAAAAAAAAAAAAAGATTTTTCTTTACCTTTTAAGTAATCTGCCTGGGAAATCAAGATTTTGTGTCTTAAAATACTTTCCTGTGCTTCATATTGTCTTCATCAGGTCTTCGATTACCTAAGAAGCCTAAGTCTTCTCAATATTAAAAGAGCTAAGTGTTTTGTTTTTTTTTTACAACTATGTAACTTTCTGTATTTGCCCTTGAAATCTTTTGTCACTTTGGTCAAATGGATAATTAAGTATTGTTTCACAGTGACCTGTGATCCTACTTCGTCAAGTGTTCAAACCTGCTGACATTTTTGACAACTTTCCAAAATCAAATTCTAGATGGAGTCTTTTTGACTTCAAACTAACTGAGATTTCCCGGAAGCACTCCTAGAAAATCTCAAAGGATTTGTCTCTCACCTTGTAAAAGAAAGATATTAAGCTAATTAGGTTTATTTGGTGCATTAAGTTACATGGGAATCATTGTCAAATAAGAAGTGATGATTGGGCTTCCCTGGTGGTGCAGTGGTTTAGAATCCACCTGCCAATGCAAGGGACATGGGTTCCAGCCCTGGTCTGGGAAAATCCTGCATACCTTGGAGCAACTAAGCCCATGCGCCACAACTATTGAAGCCCACGTGCCTAGAGCCTGTGCTCCGCGACAAGAGAAGCCACTGCAATGAGAAGCCCATGCACCGCAACCAGGAGTAGCCCCCGCTCGCCACAGCTAAAGCAAGCCCGTGCGCAGCAATGAAGACCCAACACAGCCATAAATTAATTAATCAATTAATTAATTAAAAAAAAGAAGTGATGATAAATCTTCTTAGGTTATATGTGTATACATGTTGCTTGATTATAGATATTCCAGAAATCGTATGAAGTTCTTAAAAATTTGCAATACCTTTGTTTCCAGTTATTATGTTAAAATGTTATATGCCACGGAAGTAACTATTTTCCTTATCAAATGAACTCTCATAAGAACTTTAACCATGGCTGTTTTTAAGTTTTTTGTCATTCCCAGGAAGTTACTGTTTTACTTTGATTCTACTCTGAAAGCATTTACAATCAGCCACAGGTGAGAAGGCTCCATAATGGGATCACTTGAATAACTTTAAGACCACACCACTGGAATGAGTGAGAATTTCCAGAACTAATGAAGAAGCTGATGAATTCATAAAACTGCTAACCCAAGTTCAAGCAGAACAAGAATTAATTCATGGGACTGAATGAACTGATGAGGATGACTATACATTTTTTATGACTTTTTGTTTGAAACGTTGATGGCTCCTTAGTGTTTTGTTTTCCAGATTTAAGGAAACTCTTTTTCTCTTTTTTTAAAGCTATCTATAACTTACAGAAATTTGGTAAATTATGCCTTTGTAAATAGAATTGAAGCATTTATCTTTTCTCCCTACCTACTCGCTCCAGAAGTAACTCTTAGTATTCTTATTTTCATGACAATATAGTCATTTGCATAAGTTCAGTGAGAATCTGTTCTCCTTGTAACAGGACACACTTGGAAAAATTGGTTATATTTCTAAGGATTTGACTGGAATGCCATATTTAAGAATGATGTGCATCAAATCAGATATGACCAGACAGTATTAAGGAACTAAGGTTGACTTTCAGGAGGCAACGCTTACAAAAGCCCCCTTGGAAAAGCCAGTGTGTTCCTGGCTTTTAGGTTTTCCTGCTTTACAGATGAGTAAGGAAGGTCACTTTTGGCAGAGGACCTCAGGATATTTGGGGGACACTGAGAAGAGAGGAATTCACCTGAATTAGTAGGCATTGCAGGCAAATTTGGTAGTGAATTCTTGGCTTGGCTTCTTAGCCTTGAGAAGCTTTTGAAAGCCCAATCTGGTATTCCTTTTGAAAAATTCCAGCAAAGCGAACTCAGAAAAAGGGCCTATGCAAGCTTTTGCTGTGCTTGTATAAATAGGCCAAGTTTAATGAGACCAGACGTACTTCGCAAATAAATTAGTCTTACTTTGATTATCTTTGATAGAAGTGGGGGTGACTGTAGGAAGAACTTTGTTTGTTTCAACGGACAACTATAGTGCAGAACCCTTGTGGGCTCTGTCTTGCACATTTTGCTAGTCCTTACTAAATCCTGAATTCTAGTTTCTTCCAATATCCAGCTACAACTCTCCAAATGTTTCCAATTTTTCTCCCTTCTGATTTGGAACTAAAACTGCCCTTCTCCTGAAAGCCTGTGAGGTGAAACTGGAGGACTTGACATAAACTTTAAAAAAAAATGACCACAACGGATCATGTATGGGCAACCTTCATGCCTCCTACTGTATGAACCATTCAGAAAGTTCACTAGAAAAAAAAAAAAGAAAAGGGACTTCCCTGGCAGTCCAGTGTTTACGACTCCAGCTTCCACTGAAGGAGGCGTGGGTTTGATCCCTAGTCAGGGAACTAGAAACCCAAATGCCACGAGGCCAAAAACAAAAAAAGAAAGAAAATGTTCACTGGAACACCTGGTGCCATCATCCAAGGCATTCAAACTGCAAACCAGGAAAATTCATCAGAGGGCCACTTCCATCTTCACTCCATCTGATAAAGATGCTTCAAGCTCAAGCCTAAAAATCTTGACTGGCTATCCTCAGAAATTAGTTTTTTAACTATTAATTTTTGATTTTCTTTTATTTTCACAAAGCTCCCCTTATTAAATGCCTGACTGTTAGCACCATCCAACAAATACCTTCTACTACCAAGTCCTAAAAGATGAGTCAGCTGGTCCTTAATGAACAAGAGGTGACTGAAAGAGAAAATGGACTTACATTATTCAGAGGAAAGAAGAATGTCTCTTCTTTTTTTGAACAAAACGGGTATTGGCAAAGGTTGCTTACTTGACGAACCTTAGTCAGGCTCCTGGACCTTCTCTTAGGCTTATCTGTGCACTTCCTTGTAAAGTCTAGTTTTAGCAGGAACCCTGATAAATCAGTTTACCATAGCCCCACACCTTTGATATCTGATCACCCTTGATATTTGATCAGGTTCCTGATCTTCTAGCATCCCCTAAGTGAGGTCTGATCACCCTGGCCTGTCTTCAGCAAGAATCCTATTAGGTGAGTTTACCCAGAACCCCTCTTACTCCTGATGTTTCCCCTTAGTAATTGTCCATCTATTGACCGCCCTCCCCACCCCCCCGCTTCTTGGTTATAAATTCCCAGTTGCCCCTGCTGTATTCAGAACTGAGTCCAATCTCTCTTCCCTATTGTGAAATCCCATCGCAGTGGTCCCTATACCTATCGTGATGGTCCTGAATCAAGTCTGCCTTTACTATCTTTAATAAGTGTCATTGAATATTTTCTTTCTTTAATGCCACCTACTCTAACCCCTGTACAAATCTCAAGGACTTGTGGCTATAACCTATACTATTAAGGAAGAAAATTGACCAGATAAAACCATTCACTTGATTTAATGGATTATTCTTCTGAGCATAAAAGAATGCTTCAGGGAAAAAGAATCTTAACCCAAAGCATGCCTTAATAATCGTGAGATTTTAGACAGCAGAGGCAGAGGTGTTTAGGGGTTGGTGGGCCTTTCTGGTGACTCTTTAGGTCCGATCTCTTCTGACTTCCCTCCAAGATGGTTCCCTTTCAACGCTAGGTCTTTGCATCTGCTGTTCCACTGACCAACACTTTGTCTCCCTCCCCCATTCCTTGGCCTAGTTCACCTCTACTCATCCTTTAGATCTTAGCTTAAAGCATTGCTTTCTCAGAGAAGCCCTTGCTGACCTCTCTGACTAGGTCAGACTCTCCTAACTTTGCCTCTCAAAACACCATGAACGCTCCTTCCTAGCACTTGTCGCAGCTTCAGTTTTTCATGTGTTCGTGTGGTTATTTGATTGTTGACTGACCCCTCCACTCCATACCAAATTCCATGAGGGCAGCGGTGATGCCTGCACTTTGTATCTGCAGCACATGGCACCTTACCTGGTTCATGGTGGTCTTCCAATAAATGGTTGTTGAATGAATGGACTAAGGGCCTTCAGGGACTTTAGGTATTTCCCTTTCCACTCTCTTCATCCCCATGCCATACTGAAGGCCAAGGATATACATCACTATCATTCCACAGAAACCTATAAATGTAAAATCTGTTAGACCAAAGCAAAAGACATTAAACAGTCTCTTCTTTCTTATCCCCTCAACATATTCCATTTTCAATGTTCTGTATCAACACTGTTTCACTGAAGCACATACATATGTGTGCCTCTCTGGTGTAGAGTCCTTACCAAGCTTATCATAACATTCCTTGGGACTCACTTTGAATAAAACAAGCATAATCACACTGTGACCAAACTTGTGGGACCAAGCTTGCTGTTCGAGGCCCACAGCACTAGGATGCTGTCCTCCTCAGAAGCTGATTAGCATGACTTAGACCATTGAATCAGGATTCCCTGCCTCCCAAGCGAAGATTAATTTGGATTGTTTCTGTTTTTGCATTGGAAAAAGAGGTTTCCAGCTTTTACGGATAAGATCTTGGTCATTTACAAAGGCTATTACCTTTTTTCTCTACCCTGAGGCCATCATGGTCATATACTGTCATTGCTGGGTCCACCTCACCCTGGGAGGTCTTTCTAAAAGCTGAAAGACAACACTCTGGCCTCAGACTAAATGTGGAGTGGAAATGGCCTGGCTTCTTGGCAACTTCTCTGTCCCACTGACAGCAGCCCAGCTTGTGAAGGCATCTGGTATCAAGAATATCTTGAGCTCAGGTCCTGGGAAAATTTTTCTCTGATGCTTTTGTGGAAAAAAAAAAAAAGCTTTAAAACCTGTGTGTGTGTGTGTGTGTGTGTGTGTATGTGTGTGTGTGTATGTATTATATGTCAAGTGTTTTAAAAAACCTTAGAACTAACCAAAATGGGTTTTAGGTCATTTATGATTGAGACTTTTTATAGCTGTTAGGGTTGAGGAACAGAGATTAAGTTACATCAAGTTTTTTATAACTGCAGTTATTTTGGAGGAGTGAGGGTGGGAAAGCAGATTGTAATTTAAATTGTGTGCTAGACATTTTCCATCCAGCTTAATATGAAGATTTAGGAGTCAGGATTTGGGATCTTCAACCCAAACTGACTTCATCCTTCTTCCAAGGAACATGCAGAAGAAAAGAACAGTGAGAGTAACGTTGATTAAGTGTGTTGGCTCAGGTGTTGGTCAAAATCACAGGTTATTAGCTGTGTGACTTCTGGACAATTATCTCTCTGAGCCTATCTGCAAACTGGGAAGAGTAATTCTTACTTTTCAAGTTATAAGGATTATTTGAACTAATATATGTAAAAGTGCTTAGTACAGTTTTAGGCACACATTAAGTGCACAATAAATAGTGGCTTTTGTTATAATTACTATTTCTATAATATGCCCAAACCAAACTTGACTCTTTAGGGCAGCTCCCTTAAGGTGACAAGAGGAATCTAGATTGCAGTTTCTATGCGGTCTGGAGGGTGCAGGAATTCAAGAAGCAGAAGGAGCCCATTCTGGAGCAGCTATCTCTAATCTCTCTTTATTAATGGCAGTCACATGTGGATGATGCTTACAGTTTACAACATGCTTTATCCTCCCCCTCTCTCCAACATCTTATTTTTTTGTTACAAAAACATGTGGGGTAAATAATGTTTGCCAGTTCTTAGATAAGGAAACTGAGGCCCAGGGAGGTTAAGTGACTAGCCCTAAGTTGCACAGCTAATAAATGACAGAACCAGGATCTAAATTCGGGTCTTCTAATTCCTAATTCAGGGGTTCTTTCTATTATACTACAGCGATCAAAGTTCAAGTAGTATCAGAATCAGAAATTTAAAAGTATGTATTCTACTTCTATAACAAATGATGATGCTGTTTTTTTTAAATTTTATTTTATTGAAGTATAGTTGATTTACAATGTTGTGTTAATTTCTGCTGTACAGCAAAGTGATTCAGTGATATATATATATATATATATATATATATATATATATATATATATATAAAATTCCTTTTCATATTCTTTTTCATAATGGTTTATCACAGGGTATTGAATATAGTTCCCTGTGCTCTACAGTAGGATCTTTTTGCTTATCCATTCTATGTATAATAGTTTGCATCTACTAGTCCCAAACTCCCAATCCAAGCCTCCCCCACTCCCCTCCCTCTTGGCAACCACATGTCTGTTCTCTATGTCAGTGAGTCTATTTCTGTTTTGTAGATAAGTTCATTTGTGTCATATTTTAGATTCCACATATAAGTGATATCATATGATATTTGTCTTTCTCTGACTCACTTCGCTTAGTATGATAAACTGAAGGTCCATCCATGTTGCTGCAAATGACATTATTTCATTCCTTTTTATGGCTGAGTAATATTCTATTGTATATATCTACTACATCTTCTTTATCCCTTCATCTTTTGATGGACGTTTAGGTTGTTTCCATGTCTTGGCTATTGCAAATAGTGCTGCTATGAACATAGGGGCACGTGTATCTTTTTGAATTATAGTTTTGTCCAGAGATATGCCCAGGAGTGGGATTGTTGGATCATATGGCAACTCTATTTTTAGTTTTTTCTGGAACCTCCATACTGTTTTCCATAGTGGCTGTACCAATTTACATTCCCACCAATGATGTAAGAGGGTGCCCTTTTCTCCACATCCTCTCCAACATTTGTTATTCATAGACTTTTTAATGATGGCCATTCTGACCAGTGTGAAGTGGTACCTTATTGTAGTTTTGACTTGCATTTCTCTAATAATTAGCGATGTTGAGCATCTTTTCATGTGCCTGTTGGCCATCTGTATGTCTTCTTTATGAGCTGTTTGTATATTTTGGAAATTAAGCCCTTGTTTGTTGCATCATTTGCAAATATTTTCTCCCAGTTTGTAGGTTGTCTTTTCGTTTTGTTTATGATTTCCTTTGCTGTACAAAAGCTTGTAAGTTTGATTAGGTCCCATTTGTTTATTTTTGCTTTTATTTCTGTTGCTTTGGGAGACTGACCTAAGAAAACACTGGTACAATTTATGTCAGAGAATGTTTTGTCTATGATCTCTTCTAGGAGTTTTATGATGTCATGTCTTATGTTTAAGTCTTTAAGCCATTTTGAGTTTATTTTTGTGTATTGTATGAGGGTGTGTTCTAACTTCATTGATTTATATGTGGCTGTCCAACTTTCCCAACACCATTTGCTGAAGAGACTGTCTTTTTTCATCGTATATTCTTGCTTCCTTTGTCGAAGATTAATTGACCATAGGTGTGTGGGTTTATTTCTGAGCTCTCTATTCTGTTCCATTGATCCATATGTCTGTTTTTTGTGCCAATACCACAGTGTTTTGATTACTGTAGCTTTGTAGTATTGTCTGAAGTCTGCCTCCTGCTTTGTTCTTTTTCCTCAGGATTGCTTTGGAAATTCTGGGTCTTTTATGGTTCCATATAAATTTTAGGATTATTTGTTCTAGTTCTGTGCAAACAGTCATGGGTAATTTGATTAAATCTGTATATTGCTCTGGGTAGTATGGCCATTTTAACAATATTAATTCTTCCAATCTAAGAGCATGGGATGATGATGCTATCTTTTGTTAGTCTCGCATAACAGTTTGATGAAAATTTCAGATGATCTTATTCACTTGCTCCCCACAAAGTGCCTGGAAGACGTGTGTTTCTTCAGATGAGAAGGGTATTAAATTTAGAAGTTTAGGGTCTTCAGGAGCTTGTTTAAATTTACTGGGGTCTGGTGATGGTACAAACCAGACCTGTTCCCCAAAGACATCCCCTCTGTGACCCCACAGGACTCATCTTCACAGGGACAAGCACCTGCTAAACACCCAGTTTGTGTGAATTGAATGATAATAGCTCACAGTCAGGTAATTACATGCATTTTCTCATTTATTCCTCAAGACAGCCCACCAGAGTCTAGAGACATGGCAAGCTGGGGAAGATTCTGCCTGAGTCTCATGTCCATGCTTAAACACCACACAACTCCTCTTTAATAAATCAGGCCAGGCTTGCTGATGCTTAATGTGGGACCCTTTCTGTACTAACTGGTTTAGTGCAGGTCAATAAAAACCAAAATTCCAAATGAAGTATGAAAACTAATAAACCAACAAATCCCCAGAAACCTATCAAGAGACAAAAACAGAGATGAATGAGATCTGAAGCGCTCTCTGCAGCTCTCCTCCTAGCAACTGCAGTCAACATACATCATGTTCCCCCACCGGGAGGTCCCCACCCTCAGCTTTGAAAGTAACTAAAACACTCTACGTTCCTGATGTTCTGTTGGGATGAACAGACTGAAGAAACTGAACAATCTCAAGTTATTTTTGTTTAAGAAAGAACAATAGGTTTTAAAAAGTAGTGTGCTTTTGATCCCTGTCTGCAAGTGAGCACCAGCTTAGCTTCTTCCTCTCTTCTCTGCTACTCCCTCTCTTTCCCCTTGTTGTACAGCTATTGGCCACAAGTTCAGGACTGTCTAATCCTTCGTCCAGTGTCAAAGGCCTTTCAAGCTCCTGAACCATCAAAGATTCCTCAACTTCCTTTTAGTCTCTATAAATATCAATCTATTGTTCTGTCTGTTTCTTGTACGGGCCCTGAACCTCTTGACAACAGCTTGATTCAGGGGAAAGCTGAGATCTTAAACATTTCAGAGAAGCAGTGGGTGATGAGAGCATTACTGTAGCTACTGAGCTGATCCTTGGAGAAAAAACGAGAAAAAAAAGTTTGGTTTCAGAATTATAAGAATTTTTTTGTTGAACGATGTACCAACCAGGGCAGCACATTAGCTGATCATATTGCCACAGAAGTGTTTCCTCCCAAAGAGGAAGGGGTTGAAAGATAAGAAGGGTTACAGGTAGGCACAGAATGAGCTGCTAGGCAAAGGTGGCAAAACATTGAACTGAAATGCATTGAGAATCACGGTATTAGAGAAGCTAGCAGTAGGAAAAGGATGGCCCAAGAGGAAATTCAGTCTTCCTTTGACCAAAGACTAGAGCAAAGCTGTTCTTTTCCTACCCTACGAATGGTTAAGAGGGAAGAGAGCAACCACTGGCCTGTCTATTGACAAGCCAATGGGATATGCTGGGTCTAAACAAGTTGTTTCTTTGCAAGGCAGTTAGTGGCAGGCACTGGAACTCTTAACTTCTCAGAGCCTCTAACCACTACACAACCCAGTTTCTCTAGCCCTCAAAAGTGATCTCAAGTTCCAATACTCTACAGAAGGCAGCATGGTGTAGACAGGGTTTCCCAAACTTTAGCCTGCATCAAGATCCCCTGGAGAGCATCTAAAAACAGAGATTCCCAGGCCCCAAACCAGAATTTCAGATTCAGTAAGTCAGGGGAGGGCCAAGAATTTGTATTTCTAACAATTTCCCAGTTGATAACTGATGCTGCTGGTCTGGGGACCATGCTTTGAGAACCATTGGTGTAAAGGAAAAACAAAGACTTGGGAGTAGACAGACATGGATTTGGGTCCCAGTTCTTCCACTTCCTGTGTGTCTTTGAGTGAGCCACTTCTTTGAGTTTTGGTTTTCTCATCTAGCAGGGCAAATAATGGCAGATACCCATACTAAGCACTTGTCAAGGGCTGGCTTTCCAAATATTACCAACATAACCTGTTGATAAGACAAAGGTATGTTTATTGTTTGCTGTGACAAGGCAGATAACCAGCTAGGCAGAGCCTGGATGATGTCTCTGAGGGGAAAAAACAAGGTCAGATTTATTTATTTATTTATTTATTTTGCGGTACACGGGCCTCTCACCGCTGTGGCCTCTCCCGTTGCGGAGCACAGGCTCCGGACGCGCAGGCTCAGCGGCCATGGCTCACGGGCCCAGCCGCTCCATGGCATGTGGGATCCTCCCGGACCGGGGCACGAACCCGTGTCCCCTGCATTGGCAGGCGGACTCTCAACCACTGCGCCACTGGGGAAGCCCGCAAGGTCAGATTTTATTGAGAATTGGAAGTTTAGTTTAAGGTACTCTTTCAATGAGGGGACTTTTTTAAAAAAAATTGAAGTATAGTTGATTTACAATGTTGTGTTAGTCTCAGGTGTATAGCAAAGTGATTCAGTATTTCTGTTTTATATATAAGTTCATTTGTATCTTTTTTTTTAGATTCCACATATAAGTGATATCATATGATATTTGTCTTTGTCTGGCTTACTTCACTTAGTGTGATAATCTCTAGGTCCATCCATGTTGCTGCAAATAGCATTATTTCATTCTTTTTTATGGAGTAATATTCCTCAGTGGGGGGGGGCTTGATTGGATAAGGATAATAATACAATAATTTAGGATTGGAAGCAGCAAGAAAAGGATTTTGAGGTGAGGAATTTGAAGATCCTTAGGGTATTAACTGACTATTGATGCTTCCTGTTGAAGAGGTGAAACTTATTTTGGGGAAGTTCCTATAATGCACAGTCGAGTGATTTACCTGGGCAAGAGTCTTCTGGCTTAGTTAAAGGTATAATAATGAGGACAGTGGAGTAGTAAGTTCTGTTAATGTATTGTTGAAAGTAAGGGGTATGTGTGTGTGTGTGTGTTTGGGGGAGGGGAAGGGTTAGATAGTTCTAGTCTTCAGTTTCCAAGCTGTGTGTGTGGGATAGATGATTTCTATTCTCACCCTCAACTCTTGAACTTATTGCTTGGATGAACACAATGAATGCTCATCTTTTATTTTAGGTATTTTCTCCAGGCTAGAACACAATGGGATATAACCTGAGGACACTATCTGTGTGAGATTCTACAAGTTTGTTATTGTTGAGTTACATTGTGTGTCAATGCCAAGATCCACCCCCCACAACCAAATTTGAATGTGTGAAGTGTCAATGCATATAGATGACCCTCAGGTCACCCAGAGCTGAGAAACTTCTCTTCAGAACAGTTGCATCTGGAGACTTATTGGCAGGAACGGCATCCATTCCTTTGTTGGATTTTAGAATATTTTGGAGTGAAGATAGATAACAACTTTGAAATGACAGTTAGGCCTTTGTTTCCTGAGGATAGAGCCTCCTAGAGGTGGTGGACCCCTTGGTAATGACCACGATGAGGGATGCATTGATGTGGACTGCTTTCCATTTACTTAAGAAGTTCACATCTTTAATGTGTTTCTTATTTTACAAATACAAAATAAGTGTCACTGATCACTCAAGTTTTATATAACATTTTAGGAAAAAATGACAAATTTGGTCTCTAAAGGGTCAGAGTGCAGAATGAACTATAGATTTAACTGTTATCTTTAATAACAATAAAGGTATATTCCATGAATTAAATAAGAGCTAAAAAAATAAAACCTCCAATTTAATCTCAACACTCTGATATTGTGCAGCCAACTCAAGCAATATTTTCTAGGAAATTACTTTACCTTTTCTATTGGTGAACTGCTTTTGTCTTCAGGTATTTGATCTTATTTGGCAAAAAGAAAAATTTTGGGCTAATGGAAGAGTGGCTTTGAAAGCATAGGAATGGTGCTACAATACATACTTTTTTTTTTTTTTTTTTTTTTTTTGTGGCACGCGGGCCTCTCACTGTTGTGGCCTCTCCCGTTGCGGAGCACAGGCTCTGGACGTGCAGGCTCAGCGGCCATGGCTCACGGGCCCAGCCGCTCCACGGCATGTGGGATCCTCCCGGACCGGGGCACGAACCCGTGTCCCCTGCATCGGCAGGCGGACTCTCAACCACTGTGCCACCAGGGAAGCCCATTACATACTTTTTATTGTAAAAATAAAAAAGATATGTTTAAGATCTTGGATAGTACAAATTTAGTGTGAACTTTAATAACCAAATACTAGCTGAAAGAAAGCAGGCCTAATCGTTTAGACAGCAAGAACAACCTGAATTCATGAAAAATAAGAAATATAGACTGTATTTTTAAGAAAGAGGACATATAGTAAGTGGAGATAGTACAGTCTAATAGCATACACCTTTTGAAATTCATACCAGTTACAGCATTATGCTAGATCCTGGGAATCTAAAAGTCAGGGACAGTATCAGTGCTTGTTCTTGAGCTCATTTTTTAGAAGGGGAGACTGAGGTGAAAACATGAAAGTCAGAATATAGCAAGTGCTATTGTAGAAGGGGTTACAAAATGCTGGGCGTCGGTAGAAGGTTTCAGGAAGAGATCATTTATTAGTTATGTATCGCTGTTTAACAGTAACCCCAAATGTAGTGCCTTTGAACAATAAACACATAGCTCCTGAGGGTCAAGAAACCTGGAGTGGCTTAGCTGGGTGGCTCTGGCTCAGGGTCTCTCTCGAGGTTGTAGTCATGATGTTGGCCAGGGCTGCTGAAATCTGAAGGCTTGACTGGGGGAGGATCCACTTTCAAGGTGGTTCATTCACGTGGCTCTTGGCAGGAAGCCTCAGTTCTCTGCCATGGAGGTCTCTCTATAGGGCTCCTCATACCATGGCAGCTAAACCCATCCCAGAGTGAGGGATCTAAGAGAGAGGAAGGCAAAAGCCACACTGTCTTTTATAACCTAGCCTCAGGAGTGACATTCTGTCATCCTCCATTGCCTATTGATCATGCAGATCAACCTGATACAGTGTGAGAGAGAGGTGACCTCCAAGAGGCTGGGATCATTGGGGGCCATCCTGGAGAATGACTACCACAATACTACCTAACTGTAGTAGAAGTTCCTAGGGAATATACTTTGATAAACTGTTATTCAGAATACTTTTTAGTTAACTGATAAACTTAACTGATAATTTTTAACTGGAATATAAATGTCTGTATACAAGAGGAGAATAATAATACTAGCCAATATATATTGAACTCTTTGTATAGGGCAGGTACTGTAAAGTACTTTCCATGTGTCATCTCATTGAGGGACAGTACAGCATAGTGTTTAAACATTTGAATTATAGAGCCGCATAGGCTTTTTTTTTTTTTTTTAAACATTGGCATATTGGGGCATATTACTTAACCAATCTGTGCCTTAGTTTTTTTATCCATAGGCAGAAGGAATAGCACATCTCTGGTAGGATTGTCTTGAGAATAAAGTAAGCCCAGACACCATGCTCTCCCCTAATTGTTGGAACGCTTAGGTCCCAAAACCCATATTTTTTTTCCCTTTTCTTCATTTATTTTTTACCCATGGGAAACTGCAGGGCATGAGCACCACATTAGACTAACCCAGTGGGAAGCAAGGAAGTCTCAGTTCAGAGTTGGATGTCCTCTACAAAATAATCTGGTCAGCTCCTATAATGCTAGTCATCTAGGCTGTTTCAAGCTGTCAGTCTACTATTATGTTCACTCCTGCTGAAAAAAATGAAAAAAAAAAAAGGTGGGTCACCTCATAGACTGTTGGGCAAGTATCTGACTACTGCCTAGGGAAGACAGTTGTGCTCAGTGGCTGGGAGCAACCCCCACTTTTTCCATTTGACGTTGAAGCTGGCCAATAAGCCACCCTAGGTGTCCCTCTGACCTCATGCCCTATGACTGAGGACATTCTCTCTTTTTGGCCCTGGCATCCCTTGAAGTCCCACCTTCTAGTCTTATCTGGGTCAATCTGGTTGAATTCAGCTCCTGTCATTTCTATCTCTTTAGCATTGGTCAAAATGTTACTGCAGGACCACCTCTACCCCCGAAACTATTTTTATATTTAGAAAATAGAGGGCTTCCCTGGTGGCGCAGTGGTTGAGAATCTGCCTGCTAGTGCAGGGGACACGGGTTCGAGCCCTGGTCTGGGAGGATCCCACATGCCGCGGAGCAGCTGGGCCCGTGAGCCACAACTACTGAGCCTGCGCGTCTGGAGCCTGTGCTCTGCAGCAAGAGAGGCCGCCATAGTGAGAGGCCCACGCACCGCGATGAAGAGTGGCCCCCGCTTGCCACAACTGGAGAAAGCCCTCGCACAGAAACGAAGACAAAACACAGCAAAAATTAATTAATTAATTAATAAACTCCTACCCCCAGCATCTTCTTTAAAAAAAAAAAAAAAGAAAAAAGAAAATAGAAACCTTGGTTACTCGTGCTGGCTTCTCCTCAGCTAGGTCATCTGCCGGAAGCCTTCCCAGGTTACTGCAGGCATGCCATTGCGTTCACATGTCACTCTGAATTGTGAAAACAGCTTTCCCAAACTAAACAATCAGACGTCACAGACAAGTTTATCTGAATTTGTAAACGTCTCTGAGGATGTTTCTTTTCCTCTTCTTGTGTTATTTAAAAATAAATGGTAAGGACTTATAATGGCAATGAGGGGAAAACTGCGTTTAGAATGATTCCCCCACCTCCTACTTTCTACCCCCCACTCTCCTTTGGAAATGACATTGTTAAGACCCTTTTTTTTTTTTTTTGAGATTAAGTTTAAAAAAATTTTTTTTAACATCTTTATTGGAGTATAATTGCTTTACAATGGTGTGTTAGTTTCTGCTTTACAACAAAGTGAATCAGCTATACATATACATATATCCCCATATCTCTTCCCTCTTGCGTCTCCCTCCCACCCACCCTCCCTATCCCACCCCTGTAGGTGGTCACAAAGCACCGAGCTGATCTCCCTGTGCTATGTGGCTGCTCCCCACTAGCTATCTATTTTACATTTGGTAGTGTATATATATATGTCCATGCCACTCTCTCACTTTGTGTTAAGACCCTTTAAAATGTACGTGAGAAACACCAACTACTCACCAGGGATTAAGCTTCAAATGAGAACCGAGTAAGAACTGTATTAGTCAAGTAAACCCTCATTAGCTGATGGCTGTCTATTGGGCTCCTATATTTACCTTTTTATGATGAATGGCAAGATTTACCATCACCAAGATAAAGGGCTTATCTGAAGTTTGAGCAGCCTCCACCTTTTCTGGGGAGGCTGCCATCCCTGGCCCCAGTTCCTACCTGCTGGCAACACAGCATCTATAGTCAGCTGTCCACAGTTGGGGTGAGATTGGGGCTGGGAGGCCGGAGCAAGCTCCTGGTTCACATCTGCTAAGCCCTCTCCTTCCCTTTGTTGAAACTTCTCAAATCGTCTCCTTAGAGAAATCTGCTTAAAACCATTTCCCTGTCCCCACAGGCAACCATCCATCCACTCTAGCCACTCCCTATGGATTTTTTTCATAAACAAATGAGAGCATCTTTCTTCCCCAAATGAATATAAAAGACACAAGGGTGTATGTATCTGTCCATCTTATTACCTTCAGAACCACACAGTTTGAGGAAATGACCCCATTCTGAGACTTTGCACTGTTGTGAGTTAGGGGTGTGCTCAAAATCGTGGACTTTGCAGTGGGACATTTTGGTTCCAATTTTGCCACTTAGTAGAAGTGCTACCCAACCACCCTAAGCCCTATTTTCTTCACTGGTAAAATATAAATAATCATCGTTTTTACCTCATGGAGTTGTTGTGAAGTTTATGGAACCATATAAAGCATCTTGGAAGTACCTGGAATATATAAGCACTCAGTATTCCACTTATTATCATAATTATTAATTTTAAAAAGTCCATCTACACTCAAGGTTTCTTCCTGAGGCCTTGTGGGAAGGTGTGACTGAAGCTATCTCACTGTATCTCTATTGCTACAACTAATAATGCAGGCAACATTTTATCCATTATTATTAACAATTCATATTTTAGATGTGAAAATTGAGCCTCAAGTGGTCAAGTGACTTGCCCAAAGTTGTCTCATGTCAGAGCTGGGACTCAAACTGATTTTCTCCAATTCCACCTGAGTGCCAAGCTCAGGGTTTAACATTAAATCACAATTTCTTTAGCAAGGTAGACGGATATGTAGGAAAACAAACAACAACGACAGCCACAACAAAACGATCATAAAACGTAATGAACACTCTAACAGGGATACACATAAGTTGTGTTAGTAACTCAGATCAGAGGACAGTTAACTTGGGGATGAGGAAGGGGTGGAGGTTGGAATGGGGTGAAGTTATGGAGGCTCTGAAGGATAGTTATTGTTATCTTACCTAGCGGACTTCTGGAAGAAGAGGCCACAAACTGGGCTGCTTGCAGACATTTTATTTGTCCTTCAAAGTGTTTAAAATTATTTTGAATTAATTGCCAACATTTAACAGCAGGAGATTGCACATAAAAATAGAAATTTCTAGCTTCTCTTGGAAAATCAGATCTGTTGGCATGGTTGGCCATAGTTCCATGCACTGTCAGTTGGCTGTCTGCTTCAGCCTGGGCTGACCTCCAACACTGTCCCCACTGGGCCTCTTCTTGACCCTTGAAAAAGGTCAAGAAATTGAGAAGATAAGATTTTCATACAACTAAGCATGAAAATTTAAAGTGCTAGAGGGGCAAGAACAATCTTTGTTTACTTAAGTACATTAAAATAGTCAAGAAATCTACTATTTGTTGACTTAACATATCCTTTCCTACTTAGATTCCAAGGGTACTTTGGTCCAGTATATGTCTATATGTGATTAAAACAAGGGAAAGAAAGTTGGAAACCCTATGGAGACTGTGGAGTTATTGAAGTGAATTCAGAAAGAATATGCTTCTGAACAGGGCTGTAATAAAGTAGGAACTCTAAGGCTTGCATGCCACCATGTTTTCTGGCTTTACTGATTGCTACTAGACATACATTAATAAAAAATTAATTAACTAATTTATAACTTATTGTACTTTTTCAAATTTCCATAAATGAACATACAATTTAACACAGGGCTTTCAAGCATTTTTGACCATGACCCACAGTATGAAATACATTTTTCATCACACACATGCATATACATTCATCGGTGCATAGGCACTTGGGTTGCTTCTACCTTTTGGTTACTGTGAATAATGCTACTATGAACATGGATGTACAAATATCTGTTCCAGTCCCTGCTTTCAATTACTTTGGATATATACCCAGAAATGGAATTTCTGGATCACACTTCTATTTTTAATTTTTTGAGAAGACAATGATTTTTACAAAGATTACAGCTACTGTGAAATAATGTACTGCATTAGAATGTGTATCTGTGTTTCCATTGCTTACCAGCACCCTGCCAAGTTTGCAAATAGGAATTCTCAAAGAATTTTTGTTACCATGGTTGTGAGGAGCACAGGATTCTGTAGAGGCATTATTAGAATAGAACCAATCTCTGAGAATTATCTGCCCCTCAGTGATGAATAAATGAACACTCATTAAGAAACTCAATATGATGATTGAGAAATTGTCTCTGCCTTCTGTGTTAAAACCTACACATTTATTAGTCTAGTCTATTTCATGTCATGACTATAAAATCTTTACAAATGCTACTTTTCTCCAAGTGCTAAGCAGTCTCAAATAAGAGCAAAAAATGAGGAAAGGTCCTAAATCCCAATCAGAGCCATCTATATTTACATTAAACAAGATAGAAAGCCCCAATAAAACCAAAAACCCCAACTCTTATTTCTAAAATTACATTCGTAATGCAGGTTCATTGTGAGATAATTAAAAAATTATAGAGACATAAAAATAAAAAAATTGAAACTATCTGTAATCCCACCCCCTTGTGTTAAATTCTTCCAGGTTACTTCCTAGGTATAAATGCATTTTGTGTAATTTTGAACTATAAAATAGGGTCACACTATAATTTATTGTTTTGTAACTCGTTTTTTCCCAATAGTATATTGTACATGTGTTTGCATGTCATATCTTTTTTCATGAAATGATGTTTACGATCACAAAATATCCACCTTATGGATATCATTTCATTAGTTTTTCAATTGTATTATTGGACTTTTTTCTTTGAAATTTTATTTTGCTAATATGACAATGAATATTTTCACAGCTAAATTTTTAATTTCATCTGTACTTTTTCAGGATAAATTTAAAAGATAATATGGCTTCTACAAATGGTATGTTTAGATTCTTACTTATTCAAAGAAAATATTTGAATGTTTTCAATATAGAAAGTAATATATGAGTAATATAGGGACTTCCCTGGCAGTCCAGTGGTTAAGACTCTGCCCTTCCATTGCAGGGGCTTGGGTTTGATCCCTGGTCAGGGAACTAAGATCCCACATGCCACAAGGCACAGCCCCCCCACCCACAAAAAAAGATAATATAAATTTATTACAGGTTTGCAGGTTTGCATATTACAAAATGGAATAAAAAGAAAAATTAAAATTGCTCCTAGTCCTCAAGGTAATAGTTGTTAACAATTTAGTGAACATCTTTTAGATTTTCAATGCATGTATACAAACATACTTATTTACAAAAATGAGATCTGACTCTACATTTGTTTGGCAGCCTTATTTTTTAACTTGACAGATGGTGGATTTTTTTCCATGCCGTTAAATACTCTTCTACAGTATAATTTTTGATGGTTTCAAACTATTTCTTTGTGGAGGAGGAAAAACTTTTTCTCTACCCTCTTAGGTTCTATCTCTGGGTGGGGGGGCTGAGAATTTAACTGAAAAAAGACAGTAAAAAAAAAGATTTTTTATTCATGTTATGTGCATGGGAATTTACAGAAAATTGTGACTCAAGGAGGTGATTAGAATTTGGGGCTTATATACCATCATGATAGGGAAGAAAAGGGGAAAAGGGGTACTTTTGGGAAAAACAGATGACTTTTGGGGAAGGTAAATGAGCCTTTATGAGGATAGGTAGGAGATATGCTAGTTTAGAGACAATGTCTATTTAGGTGGTTTCTTATCTGGTGCTATCTCCAGTGATAGGAGTCAATCTTTCCTGGTTTCCTGGAGGGCATTTATGACAGTTGAATTCTTTTGGGAGGCTCTGCTTTTAGTCAGATAAGGACAATTCAGAAAAGAAAACTCTTCACAGTGGTATATTCAGAATTCCTTCACCAGTGTGGCACATATATACAGTGGAATATTACTCAGCCATAAAAATAAATAAAATTGAGTTATTTGTAGTGAGGTGGACAGACCTAGAGTCTGTCATACAGAGTGAAGTAAGTCAGAAAGAGAAAAACAAATACTGTATGCTAACACATATATACAGAACCTTAAAGTAAAAAATGGTTCTGAAGAACCTAGGGGCAGGACAGGAATAAAGACTCAGATGTAGAGAATGGACTTGAGGACACGGGGAGGGGGAAGGGTAAGCTGGGATGAAGTGAGAGAGTGGCATGGACATATATACACTACCACACGTAAAATAGATAGCTAGTGGGAAGCAGCCGCATAGCACAGGGAGATCAGCTCGGTGCTTTGTGACCACCTAGAGGGAGGATAGGGAGGGTGGGAGGGAGACGCAAGAGGGAGGAGATATGGGGATATGTGTATACGTATAGCTGATTCACTTTGTTATAAAGCAGAATCTAACACACCATTGTAAAGCAATGATACTCCAATAAAGATGTTTAAAAAAAAAAAAGAATTCCTTCACCATATTCGTATTACTCAAGTCAGTCCCAGTTTCTGCAGCCTCTGCTAAGGGGAACTGACCCACCCACAGCTCCTGCTAACAGGGTGGGGCTCCCCTCCTCTCCTGCTCCCTCCCAACCAGCCACCAGCTAATTGGAACAAGACCAGGTACCTGACCATGGATAAGCACTATGTTATGAGGGGGCCTGGGGCACCATCTTTGCTCTGACATGGAAAAGCTGAACCAATCATTATCTCATTATTAGATTTGAGATAAGAAACAAGTAGAAAGTTGAGCTGTTCACAGTGGATACATAGCTTGAAGATGCGTGAAGGAGAGAGGAGAGGGAAAGTAGTTACCTTGAAAGGTCATAAATAGGTGAGTTGACATTATAGGGAAGCAGGATGTAGGCAGTAAGACAAGCTATGAAGTTGACACAAATAGGTAGAATAAAGAGTAGTGTTCTATTTTTTTATTTGTATGTTTTTAATATTTATTTATTTATTTATTTTGGCTGCTCCGGGTCTTCGTTGTGGCATGTGGGATCTTCATTGCGGCATGTGGGATCTTCGTTGCGGCATGTTTAGTTGTGGCATGAAGGATCTTAGTTGCCGCAGGCATGTGAGATCTAGTTCCCCGACCAAGGATCGAACCTGGGCCCCTGCATTGGGAGTGTGGAGTCTTAGCCACTGGACCTCCAGGGAATTCCCAAGAGTAGTGTTTTAGAGTAAAGACTTTGGAGTCTGATGAGAATTTGAATTCTGACAGTTCTACTTAAATTGTGTGTGACTTGCACCATTTAATCTTCTGAGCCATAGTTTCCTTATCAGTAAGACGTGGATAATAATGTATGTGTTACTGAGTTGTAGAAAGAATTTATTGAGGTATTATAGGTAGGGTTCTTAGCACACAGTCTCTGACACATAGAAGCACTAAATAAATGAAGTCTATTATAACTATTTCTTCCCAAATATATCATATATTTGATATTCTTCCTGTACTATATTTTGAATCTCTGGCATTTAATATATCAGTTAATGAATAAGTAATTAATATTTGTATATTATGTTCCAGAAAGCTTTTGTATTGAAGTATGGATTTTTTTAATTGACCAGAGTTCTGAAATAACCAAATCAGTTTTCTAACCTACAACTTTCTTCTACTTTTAAGAATAAAAGGAGATTCTACCAAGACTGCTCATTTAATTTGGGGCATATGCAACTTAACTTTTCTCTCCCATAGCCTGTTAAAGTTTTGAACTCACACAATAAAAAGGATTATTAGCTATGAAATGCCGGTTGGCAACTGGGTAGACAGCATTCTCACAGGATTGGAGGTTTCTTACCTTTTTCTCTTAGAAAGGAAGTGCCTAGAATTTTCCCTCTTGCTGGAATGGTAAAAAAGGGGGTGGGGGATGGATTTAGTTTTTAGTCATGTCAATTTTCCAACTCTTCCCATCCCCTCCCTACCAGATAATTAAGGACCACGTGGCATGTATAAATAGCTTCGGCTGAGAACATCCTCATATCTTTGCACCTCTCGTCATTGAGCAGGGCCCATAACTGATGTTGCAATTAGAGTACTGATTTAGCTCTGAGAGACACATTGCCGATGATCCGCTTAGGAGGATGGTATTTATATCAGTACTGACTGATGAAGACTTTGTCAACTGTACTTTTGGCAGATCATTTGATAGCGTGCTCCTGGGTTAATCTACTTCTCTTTATAACCGATGATCCATGATGATGTATTTTCAGAACCACTCATCTTACACAGGGTACCACGATGTGGAACAGATGTACATAAATGAAGACAATTAAGGAAATTCTCAATCCAAAATGTAGAGCTCAACAGAAGAACTGTAGAGGTCAAGGCATTTAGTGATTTACTGGGCAAGTTTGGTATCATTTGTGCCAAGAGGAATTCACAGTTCTGTACTTCATGTTTAACTGTCTATTTTGACATAAGAGAAAGGAAATGAAAATAGATTCACTAGTTAGGTTTACCATAGAAAGGTCAGGCAATTTGGATTTGTCTTTTTTCATTTCTTAGATGTTATGAGTGCTTCAAAATCATAACATATTCTCAGGTCAAGTAAGTAATACAGAATCAGAAATTCTAGGATTATTTGATTAGAGTTAAAAGCCGGTGATTATATGTCTATTTATTATCTATCTATTTATCTATCTTTCTTTCTTTCTTTCTTTAGTGAAAGATGAGTAGTGGAAACACAGATAGGGAGGTGGGCTCACTCTCTTCCTAACTCTGTCCTTAATGGCTAGGAGGTGGGATGTTATAGTCCTTTAGTAGAAAGCTTCACCTTTGCTCTCTTCTTTGATATGGAGAATTGATTTTTGCAATCCGTTGTGAACAGCTTTGCAAACATAGCTTCATGTCCTTCCTGATTTTCCAGCAACCTCAAGTAGATGACCACCTCTCAGCCTTTCCTACCTAAAAATATTTCTATTGATCAAACATGCTCCAGGGCTTCCCTGGTGGCGCAGTGGTTGAGAGTCTGCCTGCTGATGCAGGGGACACAGGTTCGTGCCCCGGTCCGGGAAGATCCCACATGCCGCGGAGCGGCTGGGCCCGTGAGCCATGGCCGCTGAGCCTGCGTGTCTGGAGCCTGTGCTCCGCAACGGGAGAGGCCACAACAGTGAGAGGCCCGCGTACCGCAAAAAACAAACAAACAAAACACCATGCTCCAGGAGTCTAGATGACGTTTCAGTGTGGAAAGTCACTGCTCAGTGTACACTGAGTCCCTGAGGCAGCGGGGAGGTCCTCTTCCTCTCCTTCCTTTACGGTTCCCTTCTCTCAGGACCAACCTCGTATTCCTCTCTGATTCTGGCTCGGGTGCTCAGCCAGTTAGATGGGCCCATTGGAGGTGGGGATGCGGGAAGTAGTGGGGATCCTTACTCTTAAGAGAAAGGGCAGAATGAAAATGGCAACTCCTGGTCTAGTATCAAAGTGAAACAGCTACCAAACTAATTCTTCCCTTACTGGTTTTGAACCACTCTAAGAAAACGTTTGTGTAATTTTGTGTCTTTCTTCTCTCTGACCACAGACCCACCATATTGTTCTAACTTGTATGGACTAAGATGAAGAGAGTGAAAAACTCTGGGTTACTATATAATCAAGACCTTTTCTGTCTTCTATAAACATCTGCCTCCCTTGTGACTAGTGTCTATGAGCTAAGGACCAGCTCTACACTCATCTCAGAAATGTCTGATGTAGCCCCTTGGTAGGATAAAAAAAAATAAGCGGGAAGTCAACATGTGATTTAGGACTTTTATCCAGAATATATAAGAACTTTCAAAACTCAGAACTAAGAAAAAACTCCAATTAAAAAAAATGGACAAATAACTTGAAAGGAAACTTTAAAAATATATAAATGCCCAATAAGCACATGAGAAGATGCTCAACACATTAGAGGAATGAAAATTAAAACCAAAATGAGAAGCTACACACATAAAAGAGTGGCTAAAAATAAAATAAAATAAAATAACAAAAAATAAAACTTGACAATACCGAGTGCTGATGAGGATGCAGAGTAACTCGAACTCTTGTCCATTGCTGGTAGGAATGCAAAATGATAAAGCCATTTTAGAAAATAGTTTGGCATTTCTTATAAAATTAAAATACACTTAACATGTGACTCAGTAATCCCACTTTGAGGTGTTTACCTAAGCTAATGTTAAGCTTATGTTATACAAAACCCTGTGTGCAAATGTTTATAGCAGCTTTGTTCATAAACACCTAAAACTAGAAACAACCGTAATGTCCTTCAACTGGTGAATAGTCCATATGATGAAACCCCACTGAGCAATAAAAGGAACTAACCTGTGATACATGCAACAATATGGATGAATCTCAAATGCATTATGCTAAGTCAAACAATTGAGACCTAAAAAGCCAAAAATCATACCATCTGATTCCATTTATATGACATTTGGGAAGAGGCAAAACTACAGAGACAGAAAAGAGATAGTAGTTGTTAGGGGCTGAAGGGGACGGCAAAGAACCATAAAGGAACTTTTTGTTTTTATTTTATTCTATTTTTCTTTACTTTTTGGCCATGCCATGTGGCATGTGGGATCCTAGTTCCCCGACCAGGGATCGAACCCATGCCCCCTGCATTGGAAGCATGGAGTCTTAACCACTGGACTGCCAGCCAAGTCCCAAGGGAACTTTTTGAGATGGTTGAAATTCTCTATATCTTCACGGTCATGGTTATATCACTGCATGCATTTGTTAAGACTCATAGCATCATACACTAAAAGGTGTGAACTTTACTATATGTAAATTACACCTCAGTGATTTGAAAAAAGGAATGCCCATAAATAAAATAGAAGACAAAGATAAATGGGAGCAACCATGGCAACTTACTTCTTTAAGAAAACTAAGAAAATCAGACAAACCCTGATATTAAGCAGGGTTGCCAAAACTAGCCAGCGAGAGAGGTGGAGCATGTAGGGTAACAGGCCCATCCAAGGCAGCCTCTCTTAGGTCCCTCTGAGGTTCAGGACTGCAGAGGAAAGTGACAATGACTAAGCGCTAGGAAAATAACACCTACAAGGAAAGGTTAAAGGAGTTGAGATTACTTTCCCTGGCAACGAGAGGCCAGAAAGATGATTTAATAGCAGTCTTTGAGTTTCCAATCCTTCTTGACAGTTTGATTACAGTGCCATTTAGCAGGGGTGAATAGCTTCAGTGGTCTTTAGCACATTATAGTGGAATTGTGTCCATGGAATTAATGGTTTCAGTAGACAGGGAAGTCTTCTCTGAAAGGGAAAGTACTTGTATTGTCCTATAGAATGAGAATGTGCCTGAAGTGCACTGAATAGCCATGTGGCTTGGAGCCTCTGTTTCCTCATCTATAAAATGGACACAGTGTTACCTACTTATAGTTTTACAGAGAGGATTCAAATCAGGTGGCTTATGAAAAGTTCCTGGCCATCCTCCTCTTTCCCAAAGTCATTCTTCTTTTCCTTTCCTAATTGAAAGCTGCAAGCATTAACATTTTGAAGATAATAATATTAAAAAGCTAACAATTTATTGTGCTTACTATATGCCAGATACTCTTCTATGCTCTTCATATTTATTAACTCATTTAATCATCTCAGCAAGCTGTGGAAGGAGGTTTTATTATTATCTCCATTTTTCAGATTTGGACACTGAGGAACAAGAGAAGGAGTTGCAGTTGTATCTACTTGTTGAAATAAAATGATGCTTTTTGTGGATTTGTCTCTCTCTTGTGTTCTTTTTTCTCTTAGTAGTATTCTTTCATTTATGTTGCCTTTTATACTTGACAAAAGTACTTTCAAAAGCCATATTTTAGTTGCAACCATAGGAATTTTGGTGTGAAGTAGTAGTGATGCATATGTACTGTTGAAGTTTAATGGTGATAGTTTCTAGAAAGTTCTAGGAAGAGTTAAATGCTGATGTTCTGAATTCCATATTTTAGTTTTTATTTTCTATACCTCTTATAAAATTCCCTCTTTTCTTTCTTGATTCTTACTGACACTTCAAGGCCCAGGTGAAGGTCCCACCTCCCTATTCAGTGACATTTATGAAGTGCTTGCCATGTGCTGGGCATCAGCTTTTCTTCTCTGACACCTGAGTGTACTACCACCTGTCTTCACAGCGAGACTGCAAAGATGAATGGACCCTGCCTCTGAGGAATTTACTGTCTAGTTGGAGAGTGGACAGTTGCATGACTTACTTGATAGCACAGTATGATAACTGCAAAAGTGGGCAACTGCAGGTTCAAATGGAGACAGTGAATGAGTCCAGGGACCCACTCATTCTCCTGAAATAGGAAGAGCAGGGAAGAGGAGAGTAAAAGGTGAGACAGAAGAGAGAAGACGAAGAATAGTCATCTGCCAAGAATAAGGGCATTGGGGATGGAGTTGGGGGCCTGAAGAAGTAAGGACGTTTAGGGACAGTTACCATGCAGAATAGAAAAGGAGTCAACTCAGAATGAGTTAAAACAATGATTCTCAACCTGGTGCACAGTAGACCACCTGTATTTAAAAAACTACCAGTATTTGCTTCCCATCCCAGAGTTTCTGCTTCAGTTGATTTGGTTGGTGGGGTTCCACCACTGGTGTTTTTAGAAAGTTCCCAAGTGATTCTAATGTAAACTGGGGCTAAGAAACACTGAAAACAATTGCTGAATAGTGCCAAGAGGCTCATGCCCATCCTGCCTAAGTAAATTTCTCACTATTACTTACTCTCATATTCATTCTCTTGTTCATTCAAAAATGTTTATTGAGCACCTACTATGTGTCAGGTGCCTCACTAGACAATGAAAAGGTCTTCTTATTGCACTGATTTTTATTTCCCTCCCATCTTGACACTTGTATTGTGGATTAAACCCTTTTCAAAAGTGTGATAGAAGTCAAGATACTTGAACACTTACTACATATTATTGAAATTTTATAATGTCTGCTTGTGGTAGCCCTGTCCTTATTATGTCCCACATTTGGGACATTATGAGGCACAGAGACATGAAGTAACTTGCCTAAGGTCACACAGCTAGTAGCTGGCAGAGCTGAGAGGTTCCAGAATGTTGTCCTTAACTGCTCTGTTGCACCTACCTCCGTGCTGAGCCCAAAGACAGTGCTTCATAAATGTCTTGAACCCTTAGAAATACTGAAAACACTGTTAGCCAGAGAGCTTTAAAATGATGGAGGATATCTTGTCTCAAATGTATGCATTTCACTGGCCAGTTTGCAGTCACAATGGCCACATCTTGTTGCAGGTGAGGATGAGAAATGCAGTCTGGCTGTGTGTACACGAGGAAAGGACAAAAGGGTGAGTGAACAAGTAGGAAGTCTTTGCTACAGTCTGCTCTGACGTAATACAAGTTTTGAATTAGTGTAGTCAAATATGTCACTTTTTTCCTGTGTAAGTCATGCATTTGATGTCTTATTTTAAAAATACTTCTCTATCATAAGGACATGAAGATTTTATGCTGTATTCTTTTCTAAAAGATATCAAGTTTTGACTTACACATTTAAGTCTCTAATCTACCTGGCATCAATTTTGGTATATGATGTGAGGTAAGGGTTACATTTGTTCTCTTTATGTCTGATGTTTTGGAGTTTCATGATACTACTTTTTGGTATAGCTTTTTTCTTTTGTTCTAAAGTCTTTCAACCTGAAGGTTAATGTTCTTTAAACTCTGAGAAAATTTCCTGAGTTCTTTATTTGATAATTTTATGCTCTTTGTTTTTTGTTTCTGGAATTCCTACCAATATTTGACCCAGATTAATCTTTTATATATTCTATTTTTCTCTCATATTGTTCATCTTTCTCTTCTGTTTTGCATTTGTGTTTGTGTGTTGTATTTGATTATCATCATTAATTTAATACTAATCACTATCATCTCATGCAGCATATTCTCAGGCCAACATTGACAAAGGCCATTCAAAAACATGGATGTCACCATTTTGGCTGATGGTGACAACAAGAGTGCAAGCCACTAGGTGTTCTGCAAACATGACCCCTGCCTCTCTGTAAACTTAATAGCAGATTCTGGAGGTAAAATCTGGTCTGTGTAATTTCAAGTCCAATGTTCATGTACTCATAAACTTTGCTAAGGCCTCTTTTTTGTGCAAAGTGGGTGAGAGAATATTCAGGAAGAGGCAACATAAACTGAGCCAAGGAGGCTGGCAGAGGTGATACTGGGGCTTCACCGCTGCTGTCAATCATTCATTTCCTTCACTCCTTGGACATTTGCCAGCTTCGTGTGCCACAGACTTTAAGATTACAGATATTTTTAGTTGTCAGGAGCCCTCCAGTGTAGCCCAGGGCATGGGACATGGAAGGAAAATGGGTTAGGGAAGACAAGATAGACTTTATGATGCTGCTGTTGGGGAAGGGGGAGGGGATTGACTGATAAGTATATGTATATATGTGTGTGTGTGTGTGTGTGTGTGTGTGTGTGTATGTATTTAATCTTATTTTACAACTGTTTTATTGGATTTTCAATGTTAGCAGCTCTATTTTTAATTTCCCCAGAACTCTTTCTTGTTCTCTGTTCTTTTTTTAAAATAGCATTTTGATGCTGTTTTTATAGATGCAGTATCTTTTTTAACCTTTCAAAAGATTCAAGTTCTCTTCAGTTTTCTATATTTTCTTTGTTTACTCTGAGATCCGTTATCTATTTGTTTTTCTTGGTGTCTCTCTATTATTAAAGGTCTGGTCACCTGTAGCACTTCACTCATAATTAAGCGTGAGCTGCTGGAAAGCAGAGTGGGAATGCTTCTGTCCTGGGTGGGGCTTGCTGTCCAATGGTAGTTGTTTTAGGGTGATTGGCAGGGACTTGGCTCAATGCTGGGAAGCTTCCACATGCCATTCTATGGAGGTCTTTTCTCTGCAGCCATTCAGCTTTTCCAGATAAGAAACCTCGTAATTCCTGTCTGGAGAAAAAAGGGGATGGCTACCAGGAAACTGTGTTCAGGCATGTTTGGGTGCATAATGTTCATAGATTAAGTGTTCCAAATACAGGCCTCTTCAATCAATCCCACTCTTTACTGTAATAACAATAGAAATGGCAGACTCTCATCTATAGCTTTCTTTGTGTCAGGCACTAATCTAACTGCTTTACACTGTTATTTACTTTATTAATTCCTTTACCCATTTAATCCTCCACCCCCCCCCAAAACTTATGATATTATGGAAGAGGAGACTTAGGCACAGGGAAATTAAGTAACTTGCCTGAGATTGCAGAGCTACTAAGTTGTAAAGTCAGGATTTGAACCCAGGTCCTCTGACTGACCATAAGGCCTATGAAATGCTGCCTCCTTGAAAGAAAAATGACATAGGCTGTCATTCGGACAGTGTTATTTTTGAGGGAGCCACAAGACTCTAAGCTCCATGCTGGCAGGGATTTTGTCTATTTTACTCACCACAGTTTGCCCAAACTCTAGCACAGATCAAAGCAATAAGTTTTCATGGAATGAAAGAATATACAGTGCCTTTTGTACAGAAACGGCACGTGTCTCTCCTGGGAGCAGGCTCACTAAAGGAAGGGGTGGTACGTGTTCAGTACTGAGGCCTTCTGTGTTTCCTTTGGTTGCTAAAACTCATTTTTCCCTCTTGGCTGGGGAAAGAGAGTAGATCTGAGGTTGCAGGAGAGGTGGTCTAGGGCAGTGGTCCCCAACCTTTTTGGCACCAGGGACCAGTTTCGTGGAAGACAATTTTTCCGGACTAGGGGGCTTGGGGCAGGCGGGGGGATGGTTCAGACTGCAATGCGAACGATGGGGAGCGATGGGGCGCAGCAGATGGAGCTTCGCTGGGTCGCCTGCCCCTCGCCTCCTGCTGTGTGGCCTGGTTCCTAACAGACCATGGACCGATAGAGGTCTGCAGCCTGGGGGTTGGGGACCCATGGTCTACGGCACGTTTCTTCAGTTAAATGTCTTCATCTCCTTCCATAATTGGTTACCTCGTTCTTTAAGACTGCTACTATTACTTGGGAAGTGAGCTTATTAAATTTTTCTCAATACTGGGTACTATGAACCAACAGTCTTCTCATTAATCATCATCTGAAGTTTGGAGCAACTTCTAGCTACCACCATTCCCATTTAAAAACAAAAAGCAAAAAACAAAAAATTCCAAGGTTTGATATTGTTGTGTTTGAATGAATGCTACTACCATTCTTTTCCTTACAAAATGGCTCTAGGGCTTCCCTGGTGGCTCAGTGGTTGAGAGTCTGCCTGACGATGAAGGGGACACGGGTTCGTGCCCCGGTCCGGGAAGATCCCACATGCCGCGGAGCGGCTGGGCCCGTGAGCCGTGGCCGCTGGGCCTGCACGTCCAGAGCCTTTGCTCCATGGCGGGAGAGGCCACAGCAGTGAGAGGCCCGCGTACCGCAAAAAAAAAAAAGGCTCTAATTTTACAATGATTATACAAAGCATGAACTTCCTGAAATGGAGTGACCTGAAGGCAATGGCCATACACATGCTTCACATGCTTAAATGAAAAAATAAAAATTGGGTCTTAATGTCAAGGATTTATTGCTGTTTTGACAATGTAGTTATATCTTCCACTGAAATGTTTTTGTAAAAATGGGCCCATGCATAATCACGATCTGACGTTTTATTGCCAATGTCACTAATATTTATTGTAGTTGTGGAGCAGAAATGATTACCTTTTAATTTGGACTGCTTGTTTGCAATTCCAGACTTCTCAGTGGCTTATGGTTAAGGAAAATACTTTTTGTGGATTTTTCTTCTTTTAGGAGGATAGCTATCTTAGTCCGTTCAGGCTATCATAATAGAATACCAAAGACTGGGTGGCTTATAACAACAGAAATTTATTTCTCACAGTTCTGGGGGCTGGAAGTGCAAGATCAAGTCACTAGCAGATTTGGTATCTGGTGGGAGCCCGCTTCCTGGTTTATAGATTACTGTCTTCTCACTGTCCTCACATGGCAGGAGGAACAAGAATGCTCTCTGGGATCCATTTTATTTATTTTATTTTATTTATTTATTTTGAAGTATAGTTGATTTACAATGTTGTGTTAGTTTCAGATGTACAGCAAAGTGATTCAGTTATACATATATATCTATATTTCTTCAGATTCTTTTCCCTTATAGGTTATCACAAAATATTGAGTATAGTTCCCTGTGCTATACCGTAGGTCCTTGTTGGGATCCGTTTTATATGGGCACTAATTCCATTCATGAAGATTCTATCCTCATGACCTAATCACCTCCTAAAAGCCCTACATCCTAATGCCATCACATTGCAGGTTAGAATTTCAGCATATGAATTTGGGGGGGGGGTGGATACAAATATTCAGTTCATAACAGTGGCTCTGATGATAGGGCTTTTTTTTATTGTTTGCTTTGTTTTGTTTAATTAAAGAAAGCAATTCTCTGGAAGAAAACTGTGATACAAATGGGAAAACAAAAACTTGCTTGAAAGTAATCAGCAGCTATCAGGAATTGCTTGATTAAGAATCACAGAAACCCATTTGATCTATGTTAAGCAAAATAGAAACACTTATAGAAAATTATGGAGGCCTAATATAGGAGAGTACAAAGGTTGATGGGAACCAGGACTGGAAAGTCAGAGCCTGAGATCTCCCTGCCTCCCTCCTTCCCTTCCCTCCTTCCTTCCACATACCACCCCCCCCACCATGTGCCAAGCACTGTGGATACAGTGGAGAACTAGTCAAATGAGAGCTGTCTTGTTAAAGAGCTTGTATTCTTGTAGAAGGAGATTGACAATAAGCAACCCAAAGTCAAACAAAAATCAGATTCTTATAAACAGGGTGACCATAAAATTTGTTGGCCACATTTGAGAGTGAATGAAGTGCTAGTAATAGTCATGCTTGACAATAAGCATAAACCTGTCCAGGGTACACCGGAAATATCATGGGCAAAGGACTATGGAGAGGATTAGAAGAGGACCATGTGGTGACAATTGGGAGGCTACTTGAGACAGGTGATAAAGGTGCTCTTATGTAAGCTGTGACCTGAACGACAGGAAGGAGCTGAGCATTGGAACATGGCAAGGATGAGCCTCTGAGGCCGAGAGACCAACTAGTGCGAGGGCTCTCGGGGAGGAGAGAACGTGCAGTACTAGTGTGGCTGGTGTGCAGTGGGAGACTGGTCAGGAATGGGATCAGAGATGCAGGCAGGGGCCATATGAGGTTGGACCTTCTAAACCTTAATAAGGGGTTTTGCTTTATTCAAAGCGTGATGGGAAGCCACTGGAAGGTTTTCAGCAAGGAAATGGCATGACCTGCTTCACCTTTTAAAAAGAACACCCTGTAATGTTATGTAGTTATGGTTTTTAAAAAATTGTTTTCAATTTTTATTGATCTTTCCTTTGATTTTTTTGAAACTTCTTTAAAGAACTTTGTATCTTTAAGAGATAGAAACTTATGCAAAATAATAGATCAAATGATATGGTGTCTGGGATTTATCTCAAAATTAGAGATAGAAATGAAACAGAATTGGCCATGGTCGGATACTTGTTGCAGGTGGGCACATGGAGTTTTGATTCACCATCAGTTTTTTTTTTTCGTTACTGTTGTCACCATTGTTAATATTGTTACTATTAATATTGTTACAACTGTTTCAAACTTCTGTTTATGTTTGAAAATTTTTTCTAGTGAAATGTAAAAAATAAAAAAAGAGGCTCACTCTGGCTGCAGCTGTGTGAAGATTTTATTGTGGAAGAGTAAAGAGCAGGAGGGCCAGTTAGGTCCAGAAGAGTCCACCTGAGGTGTGGTGATGGATGGGGTTAGGTTGGCTGTAGGGCAGACAGAGAAGTGGATGGATTTGGGATGCATTTTGTAGCTAGAGCCAACAGGATCTACTGGTAGATGAATTGGGAAGGGGAGGGCAATGAGAGGAAACCAATGGTAACTCTTCAATTTTTAGCATAGCAACTGGTTGGATTAAGATGTTATTGACTGGACTTCCCTGATGGCGCAGTGGTTAGGAATCCGCCTGCCAATGCAGGGGACGCGGGTTTGAGCCCTGGTCTGGAAAGATCCTACCTGACGCGGAGCAACTAAGCCCGTGTGCCACAACTACTGAGCCTGCGCTCTAGAGCCCACAAACCACAACTACTGAAGCCCGGGTGCCTAGAGCCCGTGCTCCACAACAAAGACAAGACACCTCAATGAGAAGCCCGTGCACCGCAACGAAGAGTAGCCCCTGCTCACCACAACTAGAAAATGCCCACACACAGCAACAAAGATCCAACGCAGCCATAAATAAATAAATGAATAAATAAATAAATAAATAAATAAGGTGTTATTGACCAAGTTAGAGAAGACATCAGAGGAACATGTTGGGGTAGGGAGGGAGGAAACGTTCTCTTTCGACCACGTTAATGTGCCTTTTAGACATTGATGTGGAAATGTCAATAGGCAAGGCTGGATCTGGGAGAAGAGGACAGGGATGTTGTATAAGACACCTCTTATGAGTTATTTCTGGTGCTCTCTGCCTCACCTGACCCAGGAACCTTTGCGTCTTTGTTCTGCCTCTGTTGTTGGTTCTGTGTGGGCTCCCACTGACTTTTTCTGGGTGCAACCTGACAAAGTCCTGTTTCTCAGGTGCCTATTGTCTTCCATTCTGGGGATTCCCTGTTGATGCAGACCTGCTCAGTGCCTTTGTAGAAGCAATTAGGAAGTGAGGAGGAGTCTGTTCTCCATGGAGTAAACCTCTGGCCATTGGGGAATGGGAGGGAGGAAATAAATTCTTCCCTCTTCATCTCTCTGACAGCCAGTTCTAAGATGTCATCATTCCTGTGGCCTCTTGGAAGCTGATCCTGGGAGATGAAGCAATCAATCATGCTTGATCCCAAGGGGAAGGCAGATCCATAGTGCACAATTATATTTACTTTCCTACCTTTCCTGATTCACTCTCCTTTCCCTCAATATTTGGAGAACAAATGAATAAGGTAGATCCATTGAAGTTGATGGAGATGAGGCAGCAAGGTAGAAGGTAAACCAGGAGAAAGCCATGTCATGGAAACTTTGTGAAGTAGGTCATGCTCGTCTTTGCTGAATGCTGCAGACAGCCATTAAGAAAAGATTAGGAGAGGGATCCTTAGATTTGGCAAACATGGACATCGTTAGAAACCTTGATGAGACCAGTCTTCATGGTGCGATGGGCAAGGAAGTGGACTGAAGAGAGAGTATAAGATTAAACATTTTATAAGTGGAGGAAGTTAACAGAGACAACCCTTTGCTTTGAAGAGGAGCAGAAAATGAAGTGGTTGCTGGAAGAGGATGTGTGGAAAAGGGAGGATCTTCCTTTTTTAAAGATGGGCAATAATTACTGTATATTCATGGGAATAATCCAGGAGAGGGGGCATAATCATGAGAGTGAGAAGCCTGTGGAAGGAAGATAGGGGATATAATTGAGGACTCAAATGAGAGGGCAGGTGGGCATGGGAGGGTTGGAGTTTGAAGAGGGGTGAATATGTACTTTGGAACTGGGAAGGGAAATAAACCAAGGATGTGTAGAGGGGTCACTGGACAGTATTGAGGGCAAATTGAGATTTGTGGCTGCCACAAGTCCACTTGGATTGATGTCTGTGTCTCTCAGTGAACCTGCTTTGTTCTGTTTTTCCTCCCTTTGAAGACTGGCTTTTCTTCTCAGTTTAAGAAGAAAGAGGAGTTCCGGAATTCAGGTCTCTAGGAGAGGTGCCCTAACAAGGATCTACTCCTGTACTCCTGGTCCCATCAGCTGTCGTAGGGAGCTGGGGTCATGGGTGAGGCATAGTTGTCAAAGAACAGGGCATGGATAAGGCAGGCACCCAGGAGGTGTTTATCCCAACTTTCCTCACCTTCTGGATGTCCTGCTCATTAGAAGAGCCTGGAGAACAGGTTGGATGCATTTGGCTAAGTTGATTTTTTGGTTTGTTTATTTCTTGGGGATATCCTTGCTATAGACATAGTGATCATAGTCAGACTGTGTTCTGATTTTAGTCTGGAGCATTTGCTCCAGGGAAACATCTTTTATTAAACTCAATCATTTCAAAGATTTTGTGTAGGATGGATAACAAATAGAGATAGAGTGTGTGTGTGCTCTTCCTGTGAGTGGTGTCTTGGTTCTTTCTGGATACAGGAAGATAAATCTTTTCTGTGAGAGAGGAATGTCATGCAGTGATTTGCTCACAGGAGCTGATGAGTTAATGGGCCGTTAGGGGAATGTTTTGGGAGTCTCTTTTTAGGTGTCCTCCTGGCAGCATGGGGGCAGTGGAGTTCAGAGCTTAATGAATTAATGTTGTGGCCTTTATTACTACTGGCAAGTCTCTGGGCCATTGTATTGTCCAGGGTTGCCATGTTAGTCCTTCATCCAGGCTGAAAGGTTAGGAGCTCAGGCCTGTAGTCAGATCTGGCTCAGATCCCCACTCTGACATTTACTAGCCGAGTGGCCATAAGACATAATTAATATACACCTTCTTTATGTGGTTCTTGGGAAGAGTAAATGAGCTGTGGGGTATAGAGCATTCAGCGAGGTGCCTGGCACAAAGCAGACATGACACACATAATATTAGTCATAATTTCTAGGGGGACTTATTGACATAAAGTGCTGCTATTGGATGCCCAGTGCAGTGTATGTTCTAGAGAAAAAAGAGGAGGCTATTTGGTGAATGAGGTGAGACTGGGGAATAGAAGAGCACCAGATGAAACATGGAATTATGGAACTTCAGTTAGTGATGCAGATTTTGTTGCAAATTCCAAGCATACTGCTTGGGCCCTTGGGGAAGTTATGCCTCTCAGTCTCAGTTTCCCATCTCTAATATGAGGTCGTCGTAAGAAATAGATCAATAAAACACTAAGCACAGACCCGACATATAGTAGCTAATTCATTAAAGTACTTTGATGATTCATAGTAGTAGATGGAAATCATTGCTCACATAATAGAGGCAGTGTAGCTGAGTGGGAAAGAGTGGCCTCCTGCATTCCTGAGGTTGTACCAAGTTAGTAATCATCCGCTTTGCAAGGGCAGAGGCTGACCCTGCCCAAATCTCAATTCTGATTATTCAACAAAGGTTGTTAGATTTGACATGACAAGGGCCCCTTTCAAACATACATAAGTTATTAATAATCTTGGACAAGAATCTTTGACACCCCATCTTTCATTTTGCTGTGGACATCACACCCTTCTGTTAAAAGCAGTATATATTAAATCTCATTTTTTAAAAATGACATTTTAAAAATTCTGTTGAATTCGATCACTGAGGCCTTGGTAAAATCCTTGTTCTGGAGTTTGTTCAAAGTTCATGGGAACAGCATTACAATGTACTGTTCTTGCCAAAATTGCTTAAGCGGAATTGAATCACAAGGCAACAATCAGATTAACTCAGAACATGGGACATTCTATAAGACAACTGCCCCAGAGTCTTCAAAAAACTTGAAAAACAAAACAAAACAAAAAAAGCAGGGCTGGAGGTAGGTAGAATTAGATTTTAAAACACTTAAATGTACATGATAACTAAATGCAACGCGTGAACCTTGAATGAACGTGGATGTCCCTCTCCCTGCCCAAAAATCCAACTGTAAAGCACATTATAGGACAACTGGGAACATTTGATTAGGATTGTATAGTAGATAATGTTATTGAATCAATGGTAAATTTCTTTGGGATGACAAGGTATTGTGGCTATGTAGGAGAATATCCTTGTTTTTGTAGGAGATACAAGCTTAAATATTCAGGGGTAAAGTATGATCTCTGCAATTTACTTTCAAATGGTTCAGTAAGAAAATATATAAATATTCGTAAGTATATAGATATATTAAGAGAAAGAAAATAAATATTCCTTGGAACATTTGGAACATGGAAAATGCTAACATCCAGTTAACCTATACGAAAAGTTTATAGGTGTGCATTAAACTGTACTTTCAACTTTTCTGTAAGTTTGAAAATTTTCAAAATAAAACATTGGAGGAAAAATTTCATGGAAGAAAACCAGCTGGCCAGTCTGCATGCCTTCTTTCTGTGAACATTCAGTGAGGAACCTTCAATGCAGCCTCATAAAGACTCAGGGCTCCCACCAGAGATAAAAGGTAGGGAGGTATTCAAACCCTTGGCCAAGCCTCACCTGGGAAATCCTCATTCTTTACAATCCTGCACTTGAAACTCTGGATTAGGAGATAGGTGTGGAGAGAGGGCTTGCTCAGAAAAAGGAAACAATAAAACAAACATGCATTTGAGAGAGCAACCATTAAAAAAAGACCCTAAGGAAGTAAAAGTCCCTTCCGTTTTTACAAGGCATTTGACCCATTAAGCATCTGTGTAAACTTGGTAGGAATCATGTCCTCCTAGGTGAAGAATCAGAATTGCAGGGTGAAAAGAATCCTTAAGTTTTCACCTTGAATCTCTGGGGAGAAATGAATAGAATCATGTTCTATTAATTATATATTTCAGGGAGAAGGAATTTCTCTTCAAGAGTGGCTTTATTAAGGACAGATGAGTCCTGGGGTCCTTCTCCTTGGAGCCTAAATACCATGTTCTGAAGCAGTTTGATATCTTAATGACTTGACTCCTTCACGTATCCACTGGTGTCAAATTTAACACCAACCACACAAAATGTTGGGGGCGAAAAGTAGTCCAGTAAACAAACTTATTAATAGAAATGAAATCCCACAGGGAACACAGACACACTCAAGTCAGTGAGATATTAAATTCCTGTGATAAGTTAACATGGATTAAGCAAAACTTTTTATAGTGCAAGTTCTTCGTATCAAATTTTGAAGCACAGCAACATCTAATAATATAATTATTTATATTAACCATTTCTACTGGTTTGCAAACAATGCTAAAGGGATATGTTGAAGGAAAACACTGATTTATTCAATAAATAGTTGTTGGACACCCATTCTTTTCCTAATTTGGGAATAAAACCAGGGACATACCTTCCTGGAATTCACTCTCTATGGATGAGGTAGACTTAAATTACTACGTGATGAGTTACAATAGCAGGAAATGCTAGATAAGAGTAGTTTGTAGATACGACATCTGGAATAGCTTAGATTTTGTGAACATTAATTGCAGAAGAGAATTATCAAATGTAGAACTATTTTTAATATATTTAAAGTTTTTTTAAAAAAATTTCTTCATTGTACAAAGGTTTTGTGGAGGCTTTAAAGATCACTTCTTAAATGCTCAAGGTTGAAACCTTTATTCTCTTGCTTAGTTCTCGTGTCCCAATACTCCCAGGTAGGGTGATTGACAGGATTGGTATCTGTGCATGTGATGGTGGATGGGAAAGATGTGGAAATTTACTCATAGTCCTCCATTCCATCAGCATGGTGGTGTAGTTCAGTGGTTAAAGGTACCAATACTAGTGTTAGATCCTTGAGTTCAAGCCCAGGCTCTGCCACTTGGTAGCTGGGTGGTCTTAGCAAGTTACTCAACTCTCCTAAACCCGATTTCTTCAGCTGCAAATGGGGATAGTAGCAGTACTATATTCCTCTTTGATCTCTATCTCTATATCTATTTTGTATTCTAAATGAGATGATTCAGGTAAAGCACTTGGCAAAAAGTAAGTCCTCAATATTTTATGGTTAATTATTATGACTATTAGGTTGTCTGATCATTCATAACCTCTCCTATTCTTGGTGAGCTCACGGCTTTTTATTCTTATTTCCTAAGTTGAATGCAGGCAGATGCCTGATTTCACACTGAATGCATTCATCTTCAAATCTTGTATGTATAGTAATCAAAGTAAGTGGGCTTTTTTTTTTTTTTTTTTTTTTTTTGCGTTACGCGGGCCTCTCACTATTGTGGCCTCTCCTGTTGCGGAGCACAGGCTCTGGACGCGCAGGCTCCGGATGCGCAGGCTCAGCGGCCATGGCTCAAGGGCCCAGCCGCTCCGCGGCATGTGGGATCTTCCTGGACTGGGGCACGAACCCGCGTCCCCTGCATCGGCAGGCGGACTCTCAACCACTGCGCCACCAGGGAAGCCCGTAAGTGGGCTTTTATTCCCACAGAGGTTAAAAAAAAAAAAAAAAAAAACCCCAAACATAAAATTTTAGCTGCAGTATGGAAACCCAAATTTGGTATAGGAAACAATGTTTAAAGATATCAGAGATTAATATATGAAAGTAAAAGTTGTTTAAAAGGCAAATACACAAAGCTGAGAACAGTGTTTTCCCTGAATGAACATCTGGGTTGACTTCATGTAGATTAATACGCTCATGAGACAAGTTAGTGACAGCTCCTTCTGAGTCTATTGGGGACTTTTCTAGTGACTCTGGGAAATCCACATCTTTTTGCTTTTATTTTTTATGCTGAGCAGTGTGACAGAGATGGCTAATTGTCCCAATATTTTTCTCTGCCTTCTTTTTGTTAGAGACCAATGATTTTTAGTTGGACTTATGGCTAGTCAGAATATAGACTACATTTCCCAGGCTCCCTTGCAGCTTGGTTTGGTCATGTGACTAAGTTCTAGCCGAAGGGCTGTGGATAGAAGAGATGTGTTCTTGAGAGGAAGTATGTGCTCTCCTTCCTTTTCCCATTCTATCAGCCAGGATGTGGATGTCGTGGTGAGCTACCTGGACCATGCAGCTGAGGGTAACACCCAAAGAAAAGTGGAAGGAACTTGGGTTTGTGACACTATGGAGCAGTCATGATGTATGAGGGAGAGAAATAAATTTCTATTTTGTTTAAGTATGGTTACTTGGTCTCCATTACTGCAATCATGTCTGTATCATAAATAACACAGGCAGGAATGAGTATGGTAGCAGAAGTGTCTCCCCAGCCACCTCCCAGTCTTCTTCTTTGTGGCTTTAATACGGGGGAAAATGTTGGTGTGTGTGTGTGTGTGTGTGTTTTGTTTTACTCTGTGTGTAAGAACTCATTTACCCAACACATACAATATTTATTTTGAAAGTGCCAAACATTTTACCAGGCATACACATATATATTTATATATCAATTATAACTTCTATGTTTAATGAACATACAATCTAGAATTGGGAGAATCTATATAGTATGAGAAGTACTCCATGGCCAAATGAACAAGATAATGGGCATTAGAAAATTTCAGGAAGCTTGGGCCACCATTTTTACTCTGAACCCAGTGAGTTACCCATAAAAGTAGAAAGATAGTTTCCAGAGTGACAAGGGATGGGAGCTGACTTCATTTAGTTTTCTCCATTGTTTACAGAACAGCCTATACGTAAGACTCAGAGTCCTGTGTCAGGTTGCGCCTCCCCCTGCCCCCCATGGTCTTTGGCTTTTTCTCGGCATCTTTCCCCCTCCCCAGTCTTGTAAGTTCCCTGCTCCAGAAGCCTCTGTTATCTCATAAACCTATCCTTCCTTCATCCCTTCATGCGAGGCAGGCAGCCAGCATCACTGCCCCAGTTTCACAGACAGAGCAACTGAGTCATTTTTCTATTGTTACTACACCAAAGTTAACCAGTGAGTCATTCTAAAGTCCTAGAACCGGATCCTAATTCTTGTTCCTGACATCATTCACAGAGCTGAATTACACCGAAGGTTCAAGAGGATGTTGGCCTTCGAACAGCTCAGAAAGGAACGCATTTCATGTGACTGAGTCAAAAACAAGGATTAACTCTCTCTTGAAATCTGCAGACCTGAGAAATAAAAAGGGGAGAAATGTATCTGTGTAACATCATTATCATACCAAAAGTATTCTTAACCGCTCTCTAAATGCTCCACAAATTCTCTGGTTCGTGGCTTCCTTAGTACTAGGTTTTTAAATAGAAAATATCTTATTTGCAGTTGAGGCAATCAGTTTTCTTCATCTTATGACAGACACTTATGTGAATTTAGATGAGAGGAAACTAAATTTATTTCCTTCTTTTCACAAGAGAATCTTTAAAGTATCTGGCAGAAAAGAAATGAGTTCGCTCATGTAATAAAATTAGTAACCTAAACCATTCCAAACACACACTGTTCATATTTAGTAGGGAGATGCTTTTTATGTAGCATTTTCTGCATAGCTTAGAATTTCCTAAATTTTTTCCTTTCCTTGTGTTTTTCTTTGCATCACATGTCACCCTACTTATTCATCTTGTCACCCCCCCTGCCCCCAACCAGCAAAGTTGATGAGAGGCACAAGGTGTGTCTGCAGTAGTAACTCTGGATTTAAAAGTAGCTACAGCATCAGTTTGAAGGCAAGTTATAGCTTTTGTACATTAAACTTGGTGATTTTATCCTTTGTTTCATAGCTATGGGAGAAGGGAAAATTTTGGGAAGCAGAAATAGGATTTCTAATTGGGAATACAGGAATCCTTAAAGCCGTCTTTCTAAAAATTATCACCTTCACGAACCTTTCAGACTCTACCCCAGACACCTTGAGTCAGGATCCTCAAAAATGGGCCCTGGGAATCTGCATTTTCACACGCTTCCCAGGTGGTTCTTATATCCACTAAAATCTCCAGAGTCCCTACTTTGAGGGGGTCCATGGCTGGTCTTCAGGGGCGCTGTGAAGCCCCTTGATGTGTATACAAAGTGAGGTGTGTGTGCATACGTGCATTTTTCTGAGGGAGCTTCTCAAAGGGATTGGTGACCCTGGAAAAAGCTTAAGGATGTAAATCGACAATAATCAGCCTGTCCTTCAAGGCAATTTCTTCCCAAGAGGAGCAGGCAGCTCCTTTTGGCAAGGGCAATGCCTGGGGAGGAACTCAGCTGTGAACCATCAACAGCAACCCCTTCCAGCACTGGGGGGGATGAGAATTTCAATCCTGAAAAGATCTGGTTAATATAGCCATTGTAATGGACAAATATAAACAAGCTATTTTCTTGTCTTGCTAATAATTTCACCTTTCAGAGAAAAGGTTTTTGGTGCTAATTCTATCCAACAAGGAGCACTTGGTAGGTGAAATGAAGAGCCATGGGAGACAAGTTACTATTACTTATTTAACACATTGCCCAAGGCTAAGCCAGCTGGGAGTACCATTTTTGGGGGTATAGTGATTATTTCAGGAGAGCTCAGGAATTTTTTTGATGATTAAGGGAAGAGAAGCTTGTTCTTCTACTAGACACTAGCAAGAAAGTATACAGTCCCAGTTTCTGGTTGCATCATCAGGACAAAACCAGCACACAGAGGATGGAAGAACCACAAGACTTGTAGAGAAATGAGGGTGACAATGGTGTGTTGGAGCTATCCTGCATCAGCCCAGAGATGGATATGTACATCTCGTCCCAGTTCTGTGTTCAGTGACTTCATGTTAGTAGCTTGAAATAACCAGGCCATGGTGGGAGTATTTACAACATGGATATTGGCAAACACTATAAATCAAAGCTTTGTTCTCTGGAGTCAGTTAGTTGTTAGAGACATTCCAGCACACCACTGAAGGAACCCAAATCAAACCATGCCTGACGCAGTGGTTGAGAGTCCGCCTGCTGATGCAGGAAACGCGGGTCCGTGCCCCGGTCCAGGAAGATCCCACATGCCGCGGAGCGGCTGGGCCCGTGAGCCATGGCCACTGAGCCTGTGCGTCCGGAACCTGTGCTCCGCAATGGGAGAGGCCACGACAGTGAGAGGCCCGTGTACCGCAAAAAAAAAAAAAAAAACAAAACCATGCCTGAAGTCTACCCTACCTCTGGACTTTTAAATTACGTGAGTCAATAGACTCTATTATATAAGCTATTTTGACTCCTAATTATCACATACAGTTTATCTGTTTGCACATTTGTTTTCTCCAATAAGCTGAAAGCTTCCTAAAAGTCAGAGAACATACTTATCTTTGAATTTTCAGTGCTTAGAACACACTCAGTATCCAAATGAATAAACGAAGCAAAATGATCCTTGAACTGAAAAGGACTGAGCAAGAATTGATAAAAGAGAAGTAAAAGTATTTAAGGTGAGTGAAAGTACAGGTGTTCAAATAGTCCATTCTTCTCGCCTAAACAAATTACATACCACAGCTGAGGGAACTTTGAGAAGTTGTGGATATGGGAGAGAAGGTGAAAGATAAGATAGGCAAATGCTCATCTGATTTTTCAAGGAGGAAAGTGAAAGTGGATTCTTTCAAGAAGGGGGAAAGTGAATTCAAGCTATATAGCTTCCTGATTACCTCATGTCAGGTTCTAGAAGAGATCACTGAAATGTTGGCTAGAGAAGAAGAGGAAACAGTGTTCACTGATGATCAGGACATGCTCATTAATAATGAAAGAAATGTAAACATAGAATGGTCGCAGGTTTGCCTGATGAGACATGGCCATAGAATTAAATTTAATAGGGATAATTGAAAGACACTTATAATGGGGTCCAAAACACCACCAGCACACTTTTAGGATGTGACATGGCTTAGCAGCAGTGTGTATAACAAAGGCTGAGAGATTTTACTCGACAGTATATCCAACATGAGTCATTGATGTGATGTGACCACCAGGAAAGCTGCTGCCTTGCTGGACTGTGTTAAATGAAGCTTAGTTTGGTCTGGCAAGTTACTGATTGAGGTCTGGGTCTCATCTGATGACCCAAACAGAAACAGATCCTGCTTGAACACCATTTTGAATAATTTGTTCTCCTTCCTCCCTCAAACCTGACAGTCTTATTGAGAAACCGGTGTGCATGATTCAGTCAGTGGTAGTACCTGCTTAAGAATCACGTTTGTGGTTGCATGGAGAGCTAGGTCCACCCGGATTCAGGTGATCTGACTAACTAATCATGTGCCATTACTGTGCTGTAAAAATTACAGAGGCTTTGTGGTATGTTACTAGCTGATGGAGCTGGTCTCCTTGCATAGGTCTTCCTTTTCAGTGTTTTTGAGAAGATTTTCGATGGTGTTGATGATCTATAGGCTCCTATCATCTCTGGCACCAATGTCTTCATTCCACACCAGTGGGACATGAGCATGGATGCGAAAAGGAAACAGCATCTCTTGGCATTCATATCTCTCTCTCCCTGTCTCTTTCCCTCTACACACACAAGCACACACACACATGCCCCTCTCTCAAGGAGACACGGTGAACATGGGCTCTGGTATCTGACAGCCACAGCCCTAACTTCCATTTTTGGCTCAGCTGCTCATTAGCTTTGATCCTTGACAAGTTCTCTAAAATCCCTAAGGCTCATCTGTAAAGTGGGAAGAGGATGCCTTCCTCAGAGTGAGGATGAAGGGAAATGGTACATGGAAAGCACGTAGTACAGGGAAGAGTCTCCATGGATGGCAGCCATGTTTGCTGTTGTGCTTGTAGCAGACGTTGCTTTGTTATTATAGTTCTGTTTTTATTGTAATTATTATCATCTGCAACCTCCTTCCCTTTATTTCCATTGTTCTGGTTCATGAATTTGAATGGGAAAACACTGCATCTCTATTTTATCTAAACTTTCCCTGAAACCTAGCTTTTCCTTCTAGGAAGAATGCAGGCAACAAGCTGCAGTGGTATTAGCACTGTGACTTTGTCGCCATAGAAATCACAGATCTTTTCATAACATCTGATAGTTTTTGTAGGCATCTCGAACCACTGTTTTCTCCCGTTTCACCCTTCATCAGCTCTTATTATTTAAGGCATTGATAAAGGAGTACAAATATCACTATATCGCATTATTTAAATGTTTGATAACTATAGCAGTGTAATTGTTTTCCTTTACTGTTTTACAAATTTAAAACATTATTCTGAAAAAAAACACATTATTCTGAGAAGGGGTCTGTAGGCTTAACCAGCCTTCCAGAGGGAGCCATGGCACATTAAAGGTTAAGAATCCCTGCCCTGGAGCCATGTTACTGTTCGGACTGTCACCTGGGTTGGCTAAAGGGCAATGAGGGTCATACAAGTCCCCTTGGTCAGTTTACTTCACTTCATTCTGTTCATCAGCCCTGAGTCCAGAGTATGTTAGGGCCAGGCACGTCCAGAGACCCAGAAGGGGCTGAGTAAGACCCACCCTAACAAGCCCATCTGTTTGACAGGTAGCAGAGTGTCCTGTGGATGGTGGATTAGCCTTGGCATTGCACTAATTGGGCAAGGGGGGCACTTGGACATGGAACTCGTTAGTTAGCCAAACACAATAAAGGCAGAAATGAATCACTTGTAACTGGTGGAGGGACCTGCGGTGTATCAGCAGTTCCTCATTCTGGCTGTCTCTCCCTCTCAGCGCAGGCCTTGCAGTCTACAACCAGTAAGGCTCCCCACTTCTTATTCCTTCCTCTCCCATCTCCACTCCTCTCTTTCTCTTTGTCTTTGCTTCTGCTTCTCTTTCTCCCTCATTTTTCCCCCTTTTTCTTTCTCTAATTCCCTTTGTCCTACTTCTTCAGGGAGGAAGCAGTAGAAAATCCTGAATTTAGTCATTGGGCACAGAGTGGATATTCTCTCTGCTTGGCCTTGTGTTCTTGACACTGATCCACTGGGCCTTTGCTTGCTCCCCTTTCTGTCATCACACACACACATGCACACACACACTCACTCCATTTCTGTCTCTTCCTGACACACACTCACACCTCAGAAAGATTATATTTATAATACCCTAGGGCATTTCTAAATACCAGTATTCATTTTGGGAGCACACTTGTTTCTCTTGCTTGGAACAGACTGAATTTTCCACCGGCTCAGAGTTTTGAAGTTCTTCTGGCTGAGAGAGGAGTGAGAGTCTCCGGGAGACCAGCCATATGTCAGAGTGCTATCAGCTTTTTGCACCAAGGGGTGTGCTCATGAGAGCAGAAAATTTGCTGAAGGACTCACGGCCACATTTGGCCCAGGCAGCTCGTGTTGTGCCTCTTTAGATAAAACCTGGTGGGGGAAAGGGCATCGGGAGTAGAGAGACCAGGTGTCAAGTGAGGATGAATCCTACAGGGCTGATAGTTACAGGCCATCAGAATAGATCTGTTTCCTAGGAGAAGAGAAGGATATTAAAACCAGTCAATCCCTGAAGGACAAATTATAACTCTCACTCAACTTCTGTGAATTCATCTGAGTGGCAGTTGAAGGCTCTCATGTCTCAAAACTGGACTCAAGGGCTTCCCTGGTGGTGCAGTGGTTGAGAATCTGCCTGCCAGTGCAGGGGACACGGGTTCGAGCCCTGGTCTGGGAAGATCCCACATGCCGCGGAGCAACTGTGCCCGTGAGCCACAACTACTGAGCCTGCGTGTCTGGAGCCTGTGCTCCGCAACAAGAGAGGCCTGTGCGCTGTGATGCGCTCGCTGCAACTAGAGAAAGCCCTTGCACAGAAATGAAGATCCAACACAGATTAAAAAAAAAAAAAAAACTGGACTCAAAGCTGCCTTTCTACATAGGTAGACTTGGGCAGTTCCTCTCCTTTTCCTTGTATTTAGCTGTTTCATGAAATATCCTTAAAAGTGTTCAAAGACAGCCATTCCACAATTAGAGCTATGCCTTGAAATCCTCATTCCTGTGAGAGTTGACTCACTGACTTTAAATTCACACTAAAGTGTGAATGACTAATGTAAGATTCTTCCTTTCTTGAAAACAAGTTTATTAAATAAGAAATATGGGAGAGTATGGGAGAGAAAGAGGAGGGGGAGGGAGAGAGAGAGAGAGAGAGAGGCTCAAGTTTGAAAGGGAATTGGGTAAAGGGACAAAGGAAGGGAATGCTGGAGATTTTATAACTATGCTCAGAGTTGGTCCCAATTAATTTTCTGGAGGCAATTGCTTAGCTTAATTCTGGATTTCTCCCCATACGTTTCTAGCACTCAATTTCAACTAGACATTACATTGGTTGGTTTCCTTAGCCTCTCATATGAGAAGTTCTTTAGTGGGTAAGATGGGAAAGTGGCAGGGGAGAAGGGGAAAGTACTAAAATAGATCAGAACCATTGCTCAGAGGATGATGTTTCCTCACCTTCATTGAAATTTCATCAGAGGTCATTTCAAACCAGAGATAACATGCTCTTCCCTTCTACTTCAGAGCAAACAAATCTTGGGAGAATTCTTTCTGGCTGAGTGCTTCCTCAACTCATCCTTCTTTAAGTGGAATTTATGTAACAATTTGATGTTTATTTCTAGTCTGGCTGCCATTTGTTACTTGTATGGGTCACCAAGCAAAGGGGCATAATGTGTCACATGTTCCACATATAAATATCACCTGATTTTAGCAGTTTGTTGAGCTCCAAGGTCAAAGGAGAGGTTACCATCAGTGGAAAAGTATCACTTTCAACACAGGATGTGCTGTACATATTAGTGACATGCATCACATTAAGCAATCTGTGCAGGTTTCCATGAACTTGTCAGCAGGGTCTGCATAAACTTCACAATGAAATTCACTTTGTTGTCAGCGCAAATTTTTAGCACGCCTTGCAAGGAGGGGAAAAAATGGAAGAGAAGGGGATGGGTCCCAGAGCACCTTCTGCCATGTGAGGCTTCTCCCTCTGACATCTGGAAGGGAGGAGGGTGGTTGAGTTCAAGGTCACTGCCTTCAGACAGAGAGAAGGGAGAGGAGAGTTTTCCTTGGGCTCCGCTCTCTTTGGGAGGAGAGTGAGGCTCCAGCCCCAGATTGTATAGAAGTAACATAGAAAAATTATGCTTCACTACTGGAAACAAAGTACTTTTCAGTGTTTGTAAATTGTGAATAATAGTACCTTTGGTACAGAGTTGAGAAGTAATGAGATAAACTATGGAAAGTACCTAATATGATACTTGGTTCCTAGTAGTCACTCAATTATTATTTGTTTCTTTCTGGCAATGACCAGGCATGGCTGGAGGTAGCACCCAGTTCATGGCTGACTTTTCTCGCCCGTATTCCAGCCATCAGGCTAATGGAATTATATATTGTATCTTTCAGTTTAAATTCCCTCCCTCCCTCCCTCCCTCCTTCCTTCTCTCCCTCCTTCCCTTCCTTCCATGAGGTTAATTAAGGGTCTGCTATGTACCAGGCACGTGGTAAGCACTAGGAACCTGAGGATGAATCAAACACAGGAGCGCCCATGTACGGAGAAGGCAAACCCAAGCAGTATTAACTTCAGAAGCACCTATTGGGCACTATTGGAACCAGGCACAGGGCCAACAAGAAAGATGTGGTTCCTGCCCATACACAACTTACTCTTGAAAATGGATGATTATGATAGAGAATAATGAGAGCAGTAGAGTTCTTGTTACGAGTGCAAAAAGGAGAGAGTTCAACCAGGGGGGTTGGGGAAGGCTTCTCAGGAGAGGCACCTTTTCTCTGGACACTCAGGGCACAGTGGGTCTGACAGTGGGTCAGAACCATTGAGGCAGATGGGACCCTGGAATGTGTGGGGCTGGGAGTAGCTGTGTGTTGCCCTAGCTGGAATGATCCACACTGACCAACAGCAACTGATGGTGGCTGGGGTAGGGTCTGGGGTGCCAAGATCTCAGGGGGACAATGGGAGGTTGTTGATTAAGGCTGCAACTAGAAAGTTAGATTTGTTAACAGCTGCTGGAAAACTGGGCAATGAAGTAGTTCTTAACCATTCATTCATTTAGTCAACAAATGTTTTTCTGAGCACCCACTATCTTCCAGAGACTTGCTGGCTGCTAGGAATATGGAGGGAAGCAAGGTCCCTGGTTTCCACCTAGTGGGCTCTGAGTTTTGGGGTGAATTTCCCTAGGGCAGCAGTTCTTGAAGTGTGTTACAGATGCCCCTGGGCACTCAAGGAGGTGTGAAGTGGTACAAAGATGAACACTTTTTTTTTGCGGTACACAGGCCTCTCACTGTTGTGGCCTCTCCCGTTGCAGAGCACAGGCTCCAGACGCACAGGCTCAGCGGCCATGGCTCATGGGCCCAGCCGCTCTGCGGCATGTGGGATCTTCCCGGACCGGGGCACGAACCCGTGTCCCCTGCATTGGCAGGCGGACTCTCAACCACTGCGCCACCAGGGAAGCCCAGAGATGAACACTTTTGATTTTACAAGTTGGCTGTGTTTAGGACGAACCTAAATAAAAATGTCTCTGCAAAGGAAATATCCAATAAAAATAGCGTAAGTGATAGGCAGGCACAGCAAAACTTGTGAAGATAGGATGTGAAGGGCTGAAGTTTTGGAAATATGCTATTAGGAAAATCTGAATAATTTAGGGACATAAAAACCACAGCAAGTTAGAGATATAATGTCTTTTCCCTTGACTCATCCCCAAAGCCTCACTTTTTAGGTTGGTGAATGGGTGTCGGGTGCTCAGGGGACCCAGGGGAATCATGGAGTCACCCCCAATCAAAGCGTTTGTGCCCTCACCTCTGTCCACACACCCGTTCCTCTTTCCTGCCTGTCTTGGGTTCTCTTTGGCCTTGGCAGCATCTATAAGAAGTAACAGGAGGATGTGGGAACGTGTGGGTTGTCCCAGCATAGCACACACGGGAGAGAGAGTGCAGTGCAGCGGAAAGGATCCAGAGACTGGAATCAGGAGATCAAATGTTCAATCTTAGTTTGCAAGAGACTGTGTGTGAATAACGGTACATCAGTTTTCTCATGTCAAATAGGGAGATAATCACATTTACTCCACCCAATAGAGTTGGTTTGAAGATTATATGAAATAATATACGGGAAAGCTTTTGTAAAAAGACTTTATTTTTTTAGAGCATTTTTAGGTTTATAGGGAAATTGCTCAGAAAGTACAGAGAGTTCCCAAATACTACCCACCCCCCACCCCTGCCCACATTTCCCTCTATTATTCATATCCAGTAGTAGTATGGCACATTTGTTGCAGTTGGTGAACCAACATTGATACATTATTATTAGCTAGTCCATACTTTGTATTATGGTTCACTCTTTGTGTTGTACAGCTCTATGGATTTTGACAAATGCATAATGTCATATATCTACCATTACAGTATCATACAGAATAATTTCACTGCCCTTAAAATGCCCTGAGTTTCACCTATTCATCCCTTCCCCCTCCCCTTGAATTCCCGGCAGCCACGGATCTTTTTACTGACTCTTTAGTTTTGCCTTTTCCAGAAGGTCATATAATTGGAATCATATATTATATAGCCTTTTCAGATTGGTTTCTTTCACCTAACAGTGATACTTTTAAGGTTCCTCCATGTTTTATTGTGGCTTGAAATCTCATTTCTTTCTTTTTTTAAAATCACTGGGTAATATTGCATTGTCTGAATGTACCACTGTCTGTTTACCCATTCACCTGTTAAAGGACATCCTGGTTGCTTCCAAGTTTTGGTAACTATGAACAAAGCCACTATAAACATTCACGTGCAGGTTTTTATGTGGATATAAACTTTTCAGCTCATTTGGGCAAATACCTAGGATTGCAGTTGCTGGGTTGTATGATAACCCTATGTTTAGCTCTGTGAGAAACTGCTGAACTGTCTTCCAAAGAGGCTGTGCCGTTTTGCATTCCCAGCAGCAATGATGAGAATTCCTGTTGCTGCATATCCTTGCCAGCATTTGGTGTTGTCAGTGTTTTGGATTTTAGCCATTCTAATAGATGTGTAGTAATATCTTATTTTAATTCGCAACTTCCTAATGACATGATATTGATCATGTTTTCGTATGCTTATTTGCCATCTGTATGTTTTCTTGCAGATGTGTCTGTTCAAGTCTTTTGCCCATCTTTAAATTCGGTTTATTCGTTTTCTTATTGTTGAGTTTTATGAGTTCTTTGTATATTTGGATATCAGTCCTTTTATGAGTTCTTTGTATATTTGGATATCAGTTTTGCAAATATTTTCTCCCAGTCTGTGACTTGTCTTTTCATTCTCTTAACAATGTCTTTCACAGAGCAGAAGTTTTAAATTTTAATGAGGTCCAACTTATTGATTCTTTCATTCATGGATCATGTTTTTGGTGTTGTATCTAAAAAACACAAAGTCATCTAGATTTTTCTCCTATGTTATCTTCTAAAAGTTTTATAGTTTGGGGTTTTCCATTTAGGTCTATGATCTATTTTGAGTTAATTTTTTTGAAAGGTGCAAGGTCTTTGTTCATATTCATTTCCTTCCTCCCTCCCTCCTTCCCTCCCTCCCTCCTTCCCTTCCTTCCTCCCTTCCTTTCTCTTTTGCATGTGGATGTCTAGTTGTTCCACCACCGTTTGTTGAAAATACTACCCTCTCTCTGTGGAATTGACTTTGCTACTTTTTCAAAGATCATTTTAGTTGACTATATTTATATGGGCCTATTTCTGGGCTGTCTATTCTGTTCCATTGATCTATTTGTCTGTTCTTTCAACACTACACTGTCTTGATCACTGGAAAGGTTTTTTTATTTTTAAAATTTATTTATTTGGCCACACCGTGTGGCTTGTGGGATCTTAGTTCCCCGACCAGGGATTGAACCTACGTTCTCAGCTGTGAAAGTGCAAAGTCTTAACCACTGGATTGCCAGGGAATTCTCCGGAAAGCTTTTTAAAACCATAAAGTCTTTTTTTTTTTTTTTTTTTTTTTTTTTGCGGTACGCGGGCCTCTCACTGTTGTGGCCTCTCCTGTCTTAAACCCATGGACAACACTATTACTAGAGGCAGTGATCGGGCAGGGTGTGGTGGGCATTTCCCTCAGTTCTTATCTTCTCCTTGCTGTTTGTGAATTAGGGAATGGGATTCCTCATCTGTGAAGAGAGAAAGCTGAGGCTAAAAAGCCAAGGGCTTATCAAGGGGATGGTGGACTTTGTCTCTTCCTTTAGGTTGGAGGACAGGGGTTGATCAAAAATGTCTTTTTGAATAATCCCTGCTCTTTCTGACTATAAAGACCAGATCACTTTGCTTCTGGCAACTCAAGCATTACATGTTCTATTATTTGTATATGTTTTATTATTTTCTTGCTTATTCTGGACAGAATTGTTTCTTTTTACTGCTCAGTCTGGGCATTCCTCGTGATTGCCCGTTATAACTCTAGCTGATATTTTTCTTGTGCTTTCACAGTGGTTCTCAAAGTGTGGTCCTTGACCAGCTGAATCAGCATGCCCTGCCTGGGTAGTTGTTAGAAATGCAAATTCTCAGGCCCTACCCTGACCTGACGAATGGAACCTTGGAGTGAAGCCAAGTAATTTGTGTTTTAACAAGCTCTCCAGATGACACTGATACACACTGGAGTTGGAGAACTACTAATTTTGAGTTAGTTTTTTATCCAGTTAGTAGCAACCTTCTTATATGCATTCTCTCAGATAGACTGTTGCATTGCCTCACTTACACTCTTGAGCTGGAGAAATGGAGGCTTAGACATGTGATGAGGAGGAGGGTCGAGAATCAGACTTCCCTTGTAGTGTCTATAGTTCTCCTTTCCCTTTGCATATCAGAGCTCATCACAGGATGTCCCCGCCTCTGCTGGTACACCTCAAGTGAGCTATCCTAGAACACAACTCAGAGCACTTCCCCCACGGCCTCAGAAAGGAGAGCACCGCTGGTCATGCGGCTGAGTGACAGCTGATCGACAGCCTGCCTCATCTGCTACCTCATATCCTAGCTCAAGGGAGTCCTCTCTTCCTTCTCAATCTCTCTTCCCCTCTCTACAGTCACGCCTGCCCAGATCAGCTGAGCCACTGCCACTGCCTGTCTCTGGAGAAGACTGTGTGACCAGAGAATAGTTGGGTAGATAGAATGGCCTCTCTTTCGAAACAGGCTTTCTGAGGTCAAGGCCTCGGAAGATTGCCTCTTAGGGTATGGGGCAAGGGCTTGTCTGTTTATTGAGAGCATGGACGTGGAGTCAGGGCAGGCATTTTATGAACAGAGAAGGAGTTTTTTTGAGTTTGTGGCCTTGTGCTGATTCTTTTGGGGAAGCTGAGTGGTGTGAATAGAGAAATCTGTGATGAGGGGAAAAAATCAATTTTAGTGAAATAAATGTAGGTAGGTTCACTTTCATCTGTAAATATATTTCTTCTATTTGTTGGTACTTCATCCATAAGTTGCATGCATATACCCATAGATTCAGAATCCTTTTTATTACCCATCTAGGTTGCTTCCTCTTCAAGCTTAGCCTAAAGTTTAAAATAAAAACTCTGAAATAATGGATGAAATCCATTCAGGCAGCTTGGTGGTTTAAAGTAAAGCTGAACTTCCTGTTTTCTGAAAAGTTTATGTCCAGAAATAAAGCTAAGTGGGCAGAGGAAGACCTATTCCTCCCTACTGAAGAGGAAACAAAACTACACATATTAAAGGATGTCTCAAAGGTGCTCATACTGCTTGGGAAAAATGCCCTAGACACTCAGGCTATTTGTGTTAAGATTGAACACATGATCTAAATGTGAATTAAGCAAGGCCATGGTAACGTTGACTGAAAATGAGTCAGCAGGACTTTGTGAGCCATTCATTCCCCTAATAACACATCTTCCTCCCTAAAAAAAAAAATCCCTTTTCTCTCTCTTTTGACCTTGGGCAGTCTTTAAAGTACAAAATTCTTCATCTGTGATTATCTAATCTCTTTTAAAAATGCCTTGCCCTCATCTATTGCTGGTAGAAATGTAAAATGGTGCAGCTGCTGTGAAAAAGTTTGTTGATTCCTTAGTAAATTAAACACTATGTGTGTTTATGACCCAGAATACTCCACTCCTAGATACATATCCAGGATAATTGAAAAAGTAGGTTCATACAAACACCTGTACATGAATGTTCATAGCAACATTACTCATAATAGCCCAAAAGTGGAAACAACGTAAATGCCCATCAACTGAGGATGAGATAAACTAAATATTATATCCATACAATGGAATATTGTTCAGCCATAAAAAGGAATGATGTACTGATGCATGCTACTACATGGAAGAACCTTATAAACATTATGCTAAGTGAAAGAAGCCAGAAACAGAGGCCTGCATGCTTCTATTTATATTAAATGTCCAGAATAGGCAAATCCACGGAGACAGTAAGTAGATTAGTGGTTGCCAGAGCCTGGTGGGAGAGGAGAAATGGAGAGTGACTACTAATGGGTATGAACTTTCTCTTTGGGGTGATGAAGATATTCTGGAGTTAGATAGTGGTGATGGTTGCACATCCTAGTGGTGATATTAAAAACCACTAAATTGTACACTAAAAGGGTGAATTTAGTAGTATGTGAATTATATCTCAATTAAAAAAAAGAAAAGGCCTCAATGAGGCTCTACTACTTCATTTTTCTTCTTTTAGATTAAATCAGGTAAGTAGAATGCTTCTCTACTTGGGCCCCTGGTCAACTGTTCATTGAGCTGAGTGCTGTCCTTCACCTTCTTGATATGCTGTAGGGTATCAAGTGCTAGAACTGAAAGAGCAGATAATAAAAATTAAGAGGAGCTCAGGAAAGGAATGAAGAATTGGATAGGTCAGCTGGGACCTTTAGGGAAGGGCTGTACTCTACATATTTATGCAGTCAACAAGTATCTATGGAGCCCTTTCATGGGCTAAATGTCATGTGATTACTAACACGAGTAGGACCAAGTCTCTACCTTCACAAAGCTCAAGTTAAGACAGATATGTTAAGTAAACAATTATAATTCAAAGCAGTCCACCTACACAAGAGATTGTGGACTTGACAGGAAAACTTGTAGAAGAGATGAGGGAAGAAGATGATGTCTTCCCAGCATTATCAACAGGAACAAAGGGGCAGAAATAGGAATGATGGTGTATTGGGGGCAGATGGGGAAATGGTCAGAGTTTCATCTACATCCTCAAGGCAAGTAATTGTGCAATGCTTTGCTTTATCTCTTGTGAAAATTCTTTCTAAATGTTATGGACGCACTGGCAAAAGTTTTGAACAGTACAAAAGGGAACACAGTGGATAGTAATCTCCCTAATACCCTTTCTCCTAATTTTCCTCTTCAGATGGAACCATCTCCAGAAAGTCTTCTCTTTGAATAGACCCTATGTATCCCCCTTTGCTTTATTTTTGAGAAATAGAGACTTCATTATCAAGACTAGATCACAGAATAAAATTTTAAAAATTGAATTCTATAAGTTGGTTGTTTTCCATTTGCTTAATTCAATTCAGTTCAGTCCAATTTTCTTCATTCAACAAGTCTAATTATCTTTACCTTATGGCAGTCATTTCATGCTAATTAACTGATTTTAAAATTTTAAATAAAAAAAGTTTTTCAGTTGCTATTCATTCATTTAAACGTTTTTCATTCAATAAATATTTCCTGAGTCCCCTACCAAGTGTTGGGCTCTGTTCTAAGACTTGGGCTACATAGTGAACACGATAAACATCTTATGTCTGTCCTCAGGGAGCTCACTGGGGGACACAAAGGGTAAGAAAGTACATAAGTTAACAAGAAAAGCAGGTGGTAATAAGTGCTATGATGGCAACTTTTAAAAGGGTGAAGAGATAGAGAATGGGGATCAGGGGAGCTACTCTAGATTATCTAGTCTTTCAGGATGTGATATTTAGGTTAAGACCTGAAAAACAAGAAGGAGCAGCCATGCAAAGATCAGTTGGCAGGCACAGCTGGTGCAAAGGACCTACAGTGGGAACCAGTCAGGCAGTTGAAAGAAACAGGAAGAAGGCAAGGATGGCTGGACCTCAGAGTGGAAGTGGAGAGTGAGTGAGGTTGTATGTTAGTATGTTAGGGCTGCTGTAACAAAGAACCACAGCCTGGGTGGCTTAAACAACATAAATTTATTTTCTCATGTTTCTGGAAGTTGGAAGTCCAAGATCAAGGTGTGAGCAGGGTTGATTTCTTCTTGGGCCTCTCTCATTGCCTTTTAGATGGCCAGCTTTCCCTGTGTCTTCACATGGCCTTCCTCTGTGCATGTCTGTGTTTTAATCTCTTCTTATCATAAGGACAGCCATCATATTGGATTAGGGCCCACTCATATCACCTTGTTTTACCTTAATTACTTCTTTCAATACCCTCTCTCCAAATACAGTCACATTCTGAGGTATTGGGGTTAGGACGTCAACATGTACATTTTAGAGGGATACAATTCAGCCCCTAACAGGACTGGTAAGGTCTGAGCAGGGGCCAGATTGTGTAGGGTTTTGTTGGCCAGGGTAAGGAGTTTTATTTAAGAGTAAGAGCCACTGGAGGGTTTTAAGCAAGGGGGTCTGCAGATCTTATTAATATTGGGGAGTTAGAGCTTCTCTAGATATTCCCACAAGGAGAACTAAAGCACTCCTGGCCCTAGTCCAGAGATGATCTTAGTCCAGGGCCTGGACTAAACTTTTTCCTCCTGTTCATGGTCCCTGTTTTTCATCAGAGTTTGCACAGAAAGAAACCAACACACCCAGGATAGCATTCCTCAATATTCCAAACAAATTCTGAAAAACATAAAGTGTCAACGATAAATACACATTTTGCAAGACTCTCTGATCTATTTATGTCACAAAAATCTCCTAAATAGAGGAATTGGATTGACTGCAAATAGCCATTGCTGACTTTCTATGAGTAGATGGTTGTGTGCCACAGGATTTTTCTAAAGAGAGATTTCTGCATGGTGGTGATTTTCTGTCCTCATCAGTATATTTTGTTTTTTCACTTGGATCAAGATCTCCAACCATAAACAAAGGGGACATTTTGGCTTCAGAAACATCTGCTTTACTTTGTTAATAAGCAAAACTGAAACTGGAAAAAATAATTTCACTTTGTAAACATAGACTTGTTCAGTTAGTGCAAAACATAGCTCTTGCAAAATGCTATGGTGACATGGTCCCATGGGGCTAGCATTTAAAATGGAGGGATAGAAACAGCAGATCTGTTTATTGTGCAAATGCAGGGAATGTCAAAGCCAGGTCGTCAAAATTATTATTATTATTATTTTTCGCTTATTTATTTATTTATTTATTTATTTATTTAACATCTTTATTGGAGTATAATTGCTTAACAATGGTGTGTTAGTTTCTGCTTTATAACAAAGTGAATCAGTTATACATATACATATGTTCCCATATCCCCTCCCTCTTGCGTCTAATTATTTTAAACACCCAAATGCCACTTACCAGCGGTGAGCTACCTGCCTCAACCACATCTTTCAAGTTTAAAGGGAGAAAAATCTCTCTTTTCTCTCTATGTGTTTGAAGACAGCATCAGAATTAACATCTGACTCATAAACAGTCCATGAAACTGATGACCCTTCACATCCTATGACTTGGTATTTTCAGAAAAAATCTTTCTCTTTTGCATTTTAATTAATTAATTAATTTTAAACATCTTTATTGTAGTGTAATTGCTTTACAATGGTGTGTTAGTTTCTGCTTTATAACAAAGTGAATCAGTTATACATATACATATGTTCCCATGTCTCTTCCCTCTTGCGTCTCCCTCCCTCCCACCCTCCCTATCCCACCCCTCTAGGTGGTCACAAAGCACGGAGCTGATCTCCCTGTGCTATGTGGCTGCTTCACACTAGCTATCTATTTTATGTTTGGTAGTGTATATGTGTCCATGCCACTCTCTCACTTTGTCACAGCTTACCCTTCCCCCTCCCCATTAAAAGCTAGTTTCCTTCTCTGCTTGGTCCTGTGGTTAATGTGTGGAGGCAGGCTCTTGGCAGCCAGATGGAATATAATGTACATTCAGGGCTTCCATTAGCTCTTGTGTTTGACTGTGCTACCATTTCCTAATTTCAACACAAATATTTTATGAGAGTGGATTGACATTTATTATGTTTTTGCTATATAATACAGTAATTATGTTCATATATCTTGTTTTTGGTGGAGATTAATTTAAAAACACGTGTGCCCCCTTTTCATTGGTCACATGTTGACAAGTGAGGTCACATTTGATATCAGACTGGTCAGCCTCAATTCTGGTTTTAATCCATGTCCCTTCCAGGCTGGTCTGGACACTGTTTAGCACTTTCTTTTTAGTTTGTGGGAGTTTAGCAACCCAATTAACCTTGAGAATGGAGGAATGAGAAATGGAACCAGTTCATCTTAAGCTAAAAGGATCATGTTGCCAGGGTAATTTTTTTTCCTAGAGTAAGAGATTACTGTGTCATTCCATATGCACAGGTACTACTGTGCCAAAGTGCTACAGAGAGCTTAGCACTGAACTTTGCTAAAATTAATTGGGTATTAATGAAAGTTTGGGGGTAGTTGAATTTAAGAGAGAAGTATTCTGCTTTTATTACCACTTCCCAAAACTATGTAGTAGAAGGCTCTGATGATGATTATAAAAATAACAACTCCTCCTTGCTTGTGCTAGACAGAATATAAAGCAGTTTCCCAACATTTCTGCATTGAATCAGAGTAATCCTCTCAGTGTCCTCTAGCAAAGACCTCCCTCCGGCCAATAGAATGCTGGCATTGCCATCAGAATCCTGAGAGTGAGGCCTTGGGCCGGGTCTTGGGATTCTAATAAATACAACACATGGAACAAAATTCTTGAATCATACTCTTTAACAAAAAAGCACTGATGAACATAGATGCAAAAATCCTCAACAAAATACTAGCAAACAGAATCCAACAGCACATTAAAAGGATCATACACCATGATCAAGTGGGGTTTATTCCAGGAATGCAAGGATTCTTCAATATACGCAAATCAATCAACGTGATACACCATATTAACAAACTGAAGGAGAAAAACCATATGATCATCTCAATAGATGCAGAGAAAGCTTTTGACAAAATTCAACACCCATTTATGATAAAAACCCTGCAGAAAGTCAGCATAGAGGGAACTTTCCTCAACATAATAAAGGCCATATATGACAAACCCACAGCCAGCATCGTCCTCAATGGTGAAAAACTGAAACCATTTCCACTAAGATCAGGAACAAGACAAGGTTGCCCACTCTCACCACTCTTATTCAACATAGTTTTGGAAGTTTTAGCCACAGCAATCAGAGAAGAAAAGGAAATAAAAGGAATCCAAATGGGAAAAGAAGAAGTAAAGCTGTCACTGTTTGCAGATGACATGATAGTATACATAGAGAATCCTAAAGATGCTACCAGAAAACTACTAGAGCTAATCAATGAATTTGGTAAAGTTGCAGGATACAAAATTAATGCACAGAAATCTCTGGCATTCCTATATACTAATGATGAAAAATCTGAAAGTGAAATCAAGGAAACACTCCCATTTACCATTGCAACAAAAAGAATAAAATATCTAGGAATAAACCTACCTAAGGAGACAAAAGACCTGTATGCAGAAAATTATAAGACACTGATGAAAGAAATTAAAGATGATACAAATAGATGGAGAGATGTACCATGTTCTTGGATTGGAAGAATCAACATTGTGAAAATGACTCTACTACCCAAAGCAATCTACAGATTCAATGCAATACCTATCAAACTACCAATGGCATTTTTCACAGAACTAGAACAAAAAATTTCACAATTTGTATGGAAACACAAAAGACCCCGAATAGCCAAAGCAATCTTGAGAACCAAAAACGGAGCTGGAGGAATCAGGCTCCCTGACTTCAGACTATACTACAAAGCTACAGTAATCAAGACAGTATGGTACTGGCACAAAAACAGAAAGATAGATCAATGGAACAGGATAGAAAGCCCAGAGATAAACCCACGGACATATGGTCACCTTATCTTTGATAAAGGAGGCAGGAATGTACAGTGGAGAAAGGACAGTCTCTTCAATAAGTGGTGCTGGGAAAACTGGACAGGGACATGTAAAAGTATGAGATTAGATCACTCCCTAACACCATACACAAAAATAAGCTCAAAATGGATTAAAGACCTAAATGTAAGGCCAGACACTATCAAACTCCTAGAGGAAAACATAGGCAGAACACTCTATGACATAAATCACAGCAAGATCCTTTTTGACCCACCTCCTAGAGAAATGGAAATAAAGACAAAAATAAACACATGGGACCTAATGAAACTTAAAAGCTTTTGCACAGCAAAGGAAACCATAAACAAGACCAAAAGACAACCCTCAGAATGGGAGAAAATATTTGCAAATGAAGCAACTGACAAAGGATTAATCTCCAAAATTTATAAGCAGCTCATGCAGCTCAATAGCAAAAAAACAAACAACCCAATCCAAAAATGGGCAGAAGACCTAAATAGACATTTCTCCACAGAAGATATACAGACAGCCAACAAACACATGAAAGGATGCTCAACATCTTTACTCATTAGAGAAATGCAAATCAAAACTACAATGAGATATCATCTCACACCAGTCAGAATGGCCATCATCAAAAAATCTAGAAACAATAAATGCTGGAGAGGGTGTGGAAAAAAGGGAACACTCTTGCACTGCTGGTGGGAATGTGAATTGGTACAGCCACTATGGAGAACGGTATGGAGGTTCCTTAAAAAACTACAAATAGAACTACCATATGACCCAGCAATCCCACTACTGGGCATATACCCTGAGAAAACCATAATTCAAAAAGAGACATGTACCAAAATGTTCATAGCAGCCCTATTTACAATAGCCCGGAGATGGAAACAACCTAAGTGTCCATCATCGGATGAATGGATAAAGAAGATGTGGCACATATATACAATGGAATATTACTCAGCCATAAAAAGAAATGAAATTGAGCTATTTGTAATGAGGTGGATGGACCTAGAGTCTGTCATACAGAGTGAAGTAAGTCAGAAAGAGAAAGACAAATACTGTATGCTGACACATATATATGGAATTTAAGAAAAAAATGTCATCAAGAACATAGGGGTAAGACAGGAATAAAGACACAGACCTACTAGAGCATGGACTTGAGGATATGGGGAGGGGGAAGGGTAAGCTGTGACAAAGTGAAAGAGCGGCATGGACATATATACACTACCAAACGTAAGGTAGATAGCTAGTGGGAAGCAGCCGCATAGCACAGGGAGATCAGCTCGGTTCTTTGTGACCGCCTGGAGGGGTGGGATAGGGAGGGTGGGAGGGAGACGCAAAAGGGAGGGGATATGGGAACATATGTATATGTATAACTGATTAAATTTGTAAAATAAAAAAAACAAAAAAGAAAAAATTGAGATCACAATTACTTAAAAGGTTTTTTGGACCTTAGAAAGGAGATGAGGAATCTACAAATGGTCTTCTGTGCAGAAGAAGAGAGTCAGACTCATGTTTGTTCTCAATTGTGGCAGCTGTTTGAACCCAGAAGGAATATCCACTATCTAGTTTGTCACATGAAGGAAAAGATCAGGGTTTCAGTGGAGTGGCCAGAAAAATTGGGCTTTGCCATTCCCAGTCACCGAGGTGAGCTCCAGGTGTTTCTGGATCAGCACAGACTATCAAACATGGATGTCTGGTGTTTGTTCTTTTACACATCAGCTGAGACAAGCTTCTTGCTGCCATGTCACAAGGCCCCTGGCTGGAGAGGATGATAAGGGGAGGTCTCAAGTCACATCAATAACTCTCAGTCCAGCTCCTGCTATTCTTACAGTGTCTTTGTTTTCCCCTCACAACTGGCCACTACAGGCTGCCCTCTGACTTCTCTGCTTTTCTCTGCTTTCTTCCTTGGCTCTCTTCCTGAAAATGCTGACTTAAATGTTGACATCCCCTGGGTTTGCCCTATGACTTTTATCTGTCCTCACTTTACCTACACTCTCTGGACAAGCTCATCCGTTCCCATAGCTCCCGTTGTCATCTCTATTCGTGATGGCTCTAAAATTAAATCTACATCTCTCTAGCCCAGACCTCTATCTCTGCTTCCATAGATGTCTCAAACTCAGCATGTTTGATCTGAATTCACAATGCTCCCACCCCTGTGAGTGGGTCTTCTCCTGAGATCCTTATCGCTGGGATAGTGACCAAGATTGACTCTGCTCATGGTATTCCAGGCTCGGTTCCAAGCATTTAACATGCTTTACCTCATTTCACCTTTTCAAGAGCCCGATACAGAAAGTACAGTTATTGTTGCCATTTCACACCTCAGAGGCAAAAAGTGTTCAGTGCCTTGCCCCAGGTTCAAGAGTTCATCATGGGTAGAGCTGGGTTTGAAGGTAGGCTGTGTAGACAGAGCCCATACTTTTTTTTTGGTTTGTTTTGCTTTGGCCGCGCGGCATGCGGGATCTTAGTTCCCCGGTCAGGGATAGAACCCATGCCCCCTGCAGTGGGGGCACAGAGCCTTAACCACTGGAGTGCCAGGCAAGTCCCCAGAGCCCACACTTTAAACAACTCTGCTGTGCTGCTTGCTGTTGTACATTTACTCCGGTCAGAAACCTGGGCATCATTTTTGAAGCCTCCTTCCCGCTTGCCTCCCATATCTAATCCAATGCCAAGCCTATCATTTTAGCCTCTGGAATAAATTTCTATTTCTTTCTGTTTTCACTGTCACCACCCTAGTCCAAGCTATTGCCTCTTTCCTGGACACATGCAATGACCTAATGGCTCTTTCTGTCTTTCTCTCTTTTCTCCTTCCCACCCCATATACTTCCTGTATTACAACAAAAGAAATCTCTAAAACATAAATTCAGTTGTGCCACTCTGCTAATTAAAATGCTCCAATGGTTTCCTACTGTCCTCATGTCAAAATCTGAACTCCTGCTAAAGGATAAACTGAGGCATCGTAAACATTCTTAGAGTTTATTTGAGAAAAAAATCGATGTGGATAGGGCAGTGCCAAACCACAAGTGGCTAGGAGTGCTCTATGGACAGGAACCAGGGGAGAGACCTATAGAGAAGATGTGGAAGCAAAGAAAGGAAATGATCACATTGGCTACAGCTTAAAGCCTTATTGGCTGTTTGTGATTGGTTGTCCTTAGGTTTTGATTTCTTAGCCTTGAGGCATTAGCAGGCTTAGGTTTTGGTTTGCTTGTATAGACCAGCCAACATTAGAGCCACCTCCGTCTAATGGGCTCCGTGTTTAATTAACTTAGCGCTCCTCAACATGCCTTAAAAGGCCTGCTCTGGGCTCTGATCTCTCCACCCTCATCCGTCTTCCCACACTCCCTCCCCTCACCTTGTATTATCCACGTGATCCAGTCTTTCTGAACCTCTTCCCTCTTCTGGCTCTTGGAAGGACATCTGCTCTCTTTCACCTCTTGGCCGCTGAGCTCTCTGATCTCTTCTCTTTAGCTGGTTTACTCCTACTCATCCTTTAAAGCCTCAGGATCTCCTCCTTAAGATCCTAGAAAGGGATTTTGGTGCCTTGGCTGTGTGTTCCAGAACCGTTGCCACTTACTGTGTGCCAGGCTCTGTTCGAGCATTTTAAATACATTCACTCATTTAATTCTGCAACAACCCCCTGAGGTGCAATTATAATTTCCTTCTGGCAGACAAGGAAGTGGAAGCACCAAGTGTACCAGTCATAGTCCAGTCAGAAAAGCTGATGTTGCTCAAGTAGTTCCCCCGTGGAAACTTGATACAGGGCTCTGACTACAAGGGAATTATTGCAAGAGCAGAAAAGGCAGATAGTAGATGGCAAAGCAACCTAGAAATCATCAACAGGAAGAAGCTGCTCTTGCAGGTTAGAGGGACAGGGGAAGAAGGTGATGTCACCAGAGCCGGGGGACTGGGGCAGCCGAACGGCACCTGGAACCCGGGAGGAGACGCAGCCCCTGCCAGAGCTGCCACCCCAAACAGAGAGGGCAGGGAACCACCTGGCAGTCCCCGCTCCTCCCCATTAAGCTCCCCCAGTGCTTCCCATTGGCTAAACTAACCAGACCCTCATTAGCAAGGGAGCTTGGGAAAAGTAGTTCTCAGAAGTGTTGGGAAAGATGGGGAATACATTGAGAGTAAACAGGCAGAAGACAGACCCAGAGAAGTTACGTAGTTAGCCCAAGGTCTCACAGCTTCTAAGTAGCAGAGTGCAGGTAGTTTGTCCCCGGAAGGTACACCCTTAACAACTGTTATGTATTGCCTCTCTGAGAACTTTGGGCAAAGCACTGGATCATTCTTTGCCTCAGATATACAAAATGCAGATAATAGTAGTACCCTCTGTGAAAAAGATTAAAATATGAGTTAAAATAGGTCAGATACTTTGAACAGTAATTATGCCTGCAATATCATAAATGCGGTCTGTCTTGTTCACCATTTCAGGGACAAGGATTTCAGGAGGAGGCAGTGGTCTCGTGATGGAAACCATGCCCGCCACTGCTCTAAGCTCTTTCTCTGTAATGTAGTTGCTAGCTCCATCTTATGGAGGATGAAACTAAAGCCCCATGAGTTTGATTGTCTAAGGTGATATAGCATAAGTGGGAGTAGGGTTCAAGAATCGGATCTAGAGTCAGGGTGTTTAACTGCTATATTGAAATTCTCGTGTAACAGACTCTCCCAGCTAAACTGCAGTTATTACGGCACATGGTCTGTGCCTTTTTGCCTTTGATTTCCCAGCACTAGCTTATTGCCTAGTGCCAGGAAGGTACTCACTTCATGAGTTGAAATGGCCTGGTGATTTGCTGGTGCCCAGGAAAAGCAAATGTTCCCAGACCTGTCTCCGAACTTCTTGGTCAGCAGCAAGGTGTCCAGTCATGAGCTGTAGCACAGCCTCTCTTCAGGGACTGATTCTAGGCCGTCTCCATGTTGCATCTTCGGGTATCCCAGCTCTGCCATTTCATCCAGCTGTGTGATGTCTTCTCCTGACCCTCCCCATCCATTTTCTACCTTGCTGAATGCTCAGGGTGACCAAAGCTGAGTCAGAGTGGGGAAGATTGCAGCAGGAGGATGTAAGAGAAAATGAAATGGGGTCAAAGGTCACCATTAGGAAGTTCTTGAGGGTATGTAAAGATCAAAGTCTATGAACTGCCCATCCAGATGTAAGGTGGGACTGAGAGTTGCATCTTGCTAGGACATTATTTCCGTTTTTATCTCAGTAATTGAGTTGGTATATGAAGCGGAAGCAATCACTCTTTGCCTGTTTCCCCACATAAAGAAGACAGCAAAGATAATTTTCACCAAGTGTCAGAGAAGCTGTGCCAGGTCAATCTCGTAATCGAGTTTTGGCATGAGGACATAGGCCTGATTTTTTGGTTCGATGGCAACAAGTATGCTTTGGGGATGCTGCCCTTTCTTCAGTTTCTCTCATCTTGCCAGTTGAAAAGAGTTGGGCTTCTTGTGAGAAGCCCATGTGTGTTCATCTAACAAATAATATGAATTACATACTTGATAATGGTTCCCCTTTTCCTTTGGCTGCTTACAAAGGGCAGAACCAAAACTGGCCGTTCAGCGCTTGGAAGTCTATGGGATTTCCTCACCTCGCCGCTGGGATTCATCCTCTATCCCATTTTCTTTGTCTTCTTTTCCTGAACTTCTCTTTAACGGCTTATATCTTGCTGGATTGTGTGCATCTTTGTAAGCCACACCTAGTCCCTCCAGACACAATGTGTACAAATACAAGGCTACTGACTCAAACGTTTTTATCATAGACTTGATTCCTCTCTTTGTTTTAGCGGAGCACTTTAAATTACTGACATGCATCAATGTCCCATTACTTTCTGGAATGAATGAATTTAGCAGAGGCCTTTTTAAGGCAAAGAGCTAAATATTAAAGTCTGTGGTTTCTAGCTGAGAGAATTTGTCATTTTAGGACTGGTTGATGAAGAAACATATGTTGAGCGGTTGCCTGAGGCAGGGGGTGGGAGGTGGGTAAAATGGGTGAAGGGGAGTCAAAAGGTACAAATTTCCAGTCATAAGATAACTAATTCCTAGGGATGTAATATACAGCATGGGGACTACCGTTAACAATCCTGTACTGTATATTTGAGAGTGGCTAAGAGAGTAGATCTTAAAAGTCTCATCACAAGAAAAAATAAATTTGTAATGGTGTGTGGTGGTGGATGTTAACTAGACTTATTTGGGTGATCATTTTGCAATATATATAAATATCATTATGTTGTACACCTAAAATGAATATAATGTTATATATCAATTATGTCTCAAAAATATATACAAACAAATGATAAAAAAATCAGATACTCATTTCAAAAATAATCAAGTCATCAGAAATGATAGTAAGTGACTGAAGAAGTAGTGTTTGCTGAAATGAGAGGTACCAGAGGCAAGGCAGTCCTGATGTTTTAATACTGGCTTGTTAGACTCATTCCTACCTATTACATTTGTTATATTTTGGCTTTTGCTCTTGTAAAATGTAGGCATAGTATACAGTAGAGATCAAGGAAAAGGGAATAATTTGAGCAAGTAGATTAATACAAATATATCTGCAGTGGTCTGTCTTAGCAAAAAAAAAAGAGAAAGAAAGAGAGAAAAGAAAGAAAGAGAAAAAAGAAAGAAAGTGAAAGAATTATATACTGAAAATCTGATTGATTTTAGTAATGTTTTAAAATGAGTTTATACCTTATTAATGCATAAACAAAAAATAATATTAATAAATTTGTAATTTATTAATCATATTTGATTAACTATAACCAATCTACATATATTTGAAAAACAGGTGCATAGACATCTGGTGAAAACAGGGGTCTTGGATAATGTCTTGAGCACGTGGAGAGAAGACCCTTCTCAGGAGCCCGTAGTGCCCCAAAGGCTGAGGATCCTGCCCTTACTCTGTTTTTACAGCACACTTTGTTAGGTACTAGTGCCCCAGGTATGCTGTTGCACTAGAGTGCTTTTCTTTTGTGAAAAATGGAAAACAATGGGCTCAAACGCCACCTTCACTGATAAATTTCCCTTCTAACTTTCTAGCCATGCATCAAAATCACTTCATTAAATTTGAACAATGTTTAAATAAGGACATATTTGTACTGAGATTTTTTAAACTGTTTAAGTCCTCTGATATAATACGTTTGGTTTTCTGTTAAAAAAATTTTTTTTCTTCCAGGTTTATTGAGATATAATTGACATACAGCACCGTACAAGTTTAAGGTGTACAGCATAATGATTTAACTTACGTAGATCATAAAATGATTGCCTCAGTAAGTTTAGTGAACATTCATCACCTCATGTAGATACAAAACAAAAGAAAAAGAAAACAAAAATTTTTCTTCGTGTTGAGAACTCTTAGGATTTACTCTCTTAGCTTTCACATACAACATACAGCAGTGTGAATTATATTAATTACGTTGTACATTACATCCTTAGTACATATTTTATTCCTATCAATTATATATAATTTAACAATTGTATATTCCTATTAAGGGACAGATCTAGGAAGGTGGGAGACCTCATTTTCTGAAAAGGAAGCTGTAGAGAGGCTTGTCTGAGGTAACCCTTCAAGTTGGAGGCTGAGCTGAGATTAGAATTTTATTTCCTAAAATGAATTCTATTACTTTTTCCCTTGACTATGGGCTGTCTTTTTTTCCCTAAATCTTTTTCGGTAAACAAGGTCACAGCGACCCCTTCATCTCTCAGCCTTTTCCCTCCAGTGACATATTAGTACAGTGCCCAGACCTGTGTCTCTGTGTTCTCCAACACCTTTGCCTCCGCTGGGGTCCTGTAACCCCTCTACCATCTACAGACTATAAGAAATCAAGATTATTCACTCTAGATGGCAGCTTTTCTTTCCTTTTTTAAAAATAGATCTTTATTGGAGTATAATTGCTTCACAATACTGTGTTAGTTTCTGTTGTACAACAAAATGAATCAGCCATATGCATACATATATCCCCAAATCCCCTCCCTCTTGAGCTTCCCTCCTACCCTCCCTACCCCACGCCTCTAGGTGGTCACAAAGCACCAAGCTGATCTCCCTGTGCTATGTGGCTGCTTCCCACTAGCTATCTATTTTACATTTGGTAGTGTATATGTGTCCATGCTACTCTCACTTCATCCCAGCTTTCCCCTCCCCGCTGTGTCCTCAAGTCCATTCTCTATGTCTACGTCTTTATTCCTGCCCTGCCACTAGGTTCACCAGTACCTTTTTTTTTTTTTTAAGATTCCATATATATGTATTAGCATACGGTATTTGTTTTTCTCTTTCTGACTTACTTCACTCTGTGTAACAGACTCTAGGTCCATCCACCTCACTACAAATAACTCAATTTTGTTTCTTTTTATGGCTGAGTAATATTCCATTGTATATATGTGCCACATCTTCTTTATCCATTCATCTGTTGATGGACATTTAGGTTGCTTCCATGTCCTGGCTATTGTAAATAGAGCTGCAGTGAACATTGTGGTACATGACTCTTTTTGAATTATGGTTTTCTCAGGGTATATGCCCAGTAGTGGGATTGCTGGGTCATATTGTAGTTCTATTTGTAGTTTTTTAAGGAACCTCCGTAGTGTTCTCCATAGTGGTTGTATCAATTTACATTCCCACCAACAGTGTAAGAGTGTTCCCTTTTCTCCACACCCTCTCCAGCATTTATTGTTTCTAGATTTTTTTGATGATGGCCATTCTGACCGGTGTGAGGTGATACCTCATTGTAGTTTTGATTTGCATTTCTTTTATAATTAGTGATGCTGAGCATCTTAGACAGCAGCTTTTCTACTATATTCATTAGCTGTTTTATGGAAGAAGACTAGCACATCTGATCTATAGGATTTTTGTGGCTGTTAAACGGAATTTATTGAAACCAACTCAGCAAAGCCCTGTTTGCGTGGATAGCTATGCCTCAGGAAAGGTCTGTGCCTTAACCCCAATACTAAACAGCGTGCAATGAAAGGCCCTCTTGCCTAAATCACCCCACCCCCAGCCCCCCCCTGCAGACACTTCCCAGGCTTGGGGGAGAGCTGGCAGGGCTCCATTTTGCTAATCTCCACGTGGAGTTTTTCCTCAGCCCCTGACATGGGTTAATTCTGAATTATAATCCAGCCTGCTTTCCAGGGGTCTCTGAGGAAATTCGAAGAGAGAATGCAACTTGTTTTGTTGAACTGAAAACCAAGTAGCCCATGTTTGGCTAAGAGTTTAAAAAAAAAAAAAAAAAAGGGTAGAAGAAAAACCCATGAGAAGAAATGAAAGGCCAGCTCTCTCTTTCATGTGGGGCAGTGCAGGGTATGGGAGGACAGTGGGAGGAGGTGGGAAGAGTAGAGGAGGGAGGCAGCTGAGTTTATTTTTAACCCCAAGTTAAAGGCACACTCTGTGTTCTTTCCTTTTAAAAATAGACTTTGAACCTCTTAAAGCGTTTGACTCTATTCTGCCTGTGGGGTAATACCCCTTTTGTGGCTGGCAACTCCCACTGGATCTTTTCCCATTACAGGCTTACTGGCCAAGTAGTTAGAAGGATGGAAAAACCCCAGAATTTTTCTTCCGAGAGCTCCTGATCAGCATACGCACACAGCTCCTGTGTGCAGAGAGGCTTATAAACTCTGGCTGCTTACCTGAACCTTGAGCTTTATGGCATTTTTCAAAACTTGATGGTCTGGGAAAATGTCCTCTTTTTAAAATAGTCCGGGTTACATGGATAGACCTAGAGATTGTCATACTGACTGAAGTAAGTCAGACAGAGAGAGAGAAATATTGTATGATATCGCTGTATGTGGAATCTAAAAAAAAATGATACAAATGAACTTATTTACAAAACAGAAACAGACTCACAGACTTAGAGAAGGAACTTATGGTTACCAGGGGGAAGGGTGGGGGGGGGGATTGTTAGGGAGTTTGGGATTGATATGTACACACTGCTATATTTAAAATGGGTAACCAACAAGGACCTACTGTATAGCAGGGGGAACTCTGCTCAATATTCTGTAACAACCTAATGGGAAAATAATTTGAAAAAGAATAGATACATGTATACATATAACTGAATCACTTTGTTGTACACCTGAAACTAACACAATATTGTTAATCAACTATACTCCAATATAAAATAAAAAGTTAAAAAAATAGTCTGGATTAGTAAAATAGTGGATAAAGTCTTTTTGAGGTCCATTGCAATAATTTATTCATTGAGCTTATAAATGACACAACACATGTATATACACATTTACACACACGAAATTAGAATAAGTATGAGTAATATGATAATAGCTGATCTCCAACACTTATTGGGGGCTTACTCTGTGCCCGTCACTGTTTCACAGACATTTAATGCTTTGAACAATGCTCTCAATATTATCATCCCATTTTACAGATGAGGAAACTTGGGCTCAGGGCTATTCAGTAATTTGTGAAGATTAAAACCACAGTGAGGGCCTCCCTGGTGGCGCAAGTGGTTGAGAGTCCGCCTGCCGATGCAGGGGATACGGGTTCGTGCCCCGGTCTGGGAGGATCCCATATGCCGCGGAGCGGCTGGGCCCGTGAGCCATGGCCGCTGAGCCTGCGCGTCCGGAGCCTGCGCGTCCGGAGCCTGTGCTCCGCAACGGGGGAGGCCACAACAGTGAGAGGCCCGCATACCGCAAAAAAAAAAAAAAAAACCACAGTGAGTGGTTTTGTTTTGTTTTTGGGTTTTGTTTTTTTTTTTTTTGCCCATGAGGCATGCGGTATCTTAGTTCCTTGACCAGGGATCGAACCCATGCCCCCTGCAGTGGAAGCCTGGAGTCTTAACCACTGGACCGCCAGTGGTTTAGGGAAGTCCCTAAAGTCAGGCAGTCAAGCAGTTCAAGTCCACTGCTAGCCCATACAGTTAGTCCATTATTAGAAAAGGACATTTCCAATGTCCTACCTTAAGACGTTTTTGCTTCCATCTGTTGGGATGTACTGATTTTGTTAGAACATGTTATTGCCATTTGCAAGACAGTTATCATAATAAAAATGTAAGTCCACCATGTTGATGATGTGAAGGGTGCCCCCTTAGATGTGATATCTTTGTGCAGTGCACAGCCTGCACAAAGGTACATGGCGGCCCTAGGTATACACACACAAGCACACACACATGTGCTCCTGCAGACATGGTAGTTTATGAAGAAAAAACCATACTGCTGTCATTTAGAAGGAGAGGGGACTAGTCTTTTAGTGTTTTAGAGGTAACCAGACTGATCTGATGTTAGCAACAACTCTTCTATGTGCCTCAGTCTAGAACTAGTACAAATGTTAAATGAAACTCTGGAGCTTGTATTTGTGCACAGCAGAAAAGTGCCCTACTCCCACTTCCCTCTTCTTCTCCTCTGGGGAATACACATTGAATTCACATTGGAACATGGTGGTCCATGTATATGCATGTGTTAAATGGCAGCGGGGGTGGTGGGGGGAGAAATAGGACAGTTCACAGTCCTAGGAGATGAAAGTTTTATTATGGAAAATTTCAGAAATATACTGAAGTAGACCAAAAAGCATAATGAACCCCACTTACCCTCATGAACCTCACACCCAGCGGCAGCAATTATCAACTAATTATCAACTAATGGCCAGTGTTGCTTCATCTATGTTTCTACTCAATCCTCCCTTATTTGAAGCAAATTCTAGACATTATATCATTTTATCCAAATACATTGCAGTGCATTTCTCTGCAAGATGTTAACTGTTTTTTTTAAAAACAACCACAATATTATCATTACATATCAACAGAAATAGCAATAAGACCTTGATGTAATCATATATCCAATCAGTGTTCAAAATTCCAGTTGTCTTCCAAATGTCCCAAATTTTCTTTTGTTTTTGTTCGTTGTTTTCACCTTGTGTTTGTTTGAAATGGGAATCAACTAAGTTCAAACATCACATTGGTGGTAGTGTCTCTTACTCTCTGAATCTACGTCACTTTTTCCCACAGTCTGGATTTTGCTAACATGCTGATATGGCATCCTCATAATGTAGTTTAACACATTTCTATGTAGCAGAATCCTTTCTGGGAGGAGTCCAGGCATCTGCATATTCTTTTAAGGTGCTTTTGTTCCACAACAAGTGAATTTGAGCCACAACCAGGCTTGGAAAGCCCTGGAAAAGCTCAATGTCTGCTCCCAGATTTCTTAATGGCTGGGTTGAAGAAATGAAACTCTGAGGATCTTACTTGGTGCCATGGTAAAAGCATATGTCTACCACCCGTTGACAGGTGAAGAATGTTGGCTTGCTTCTTGAGGGCCTGTAGACTCCCCATGGTAATTTCCTGTTCTCCAGGAGAACAGTTTCTCAGCCAGGCTTGACAGGGGGCAAAAAACCTGCATTGGTGGCATTGGGAAAAAGACAATCTCCCAGAGGGGTGATTTGCTTTTATTGGGACAATGTGAGAACCAGTAACCAGCCAGCAAATTGCCAATTAACAGGCAGAGCCTCTATTTTGCAGGCCTGAATAAGCTGGTACTTGACTTAAGTGGAGTTTAAATAACTGGTAATACCAAATGTTCTATGGATACTTGACTGATGTTAAATCTACATGTCTTCAACGGATTGTGGCATGAACACATTTGATTCATTTTGTGCATTTTTTTTTTCTTTTTGCGGTACGCAGGCCACTGTTGTGGCCTCTCCTGTTGCGGAGCACAGGCTCTGGACACGCAGGCTCAGCGGCCATGGCTCACGGGCCCAGCCGCTCCGCAGCATGTGGGATCCTCCCGGACCGGGGCACGAACCCGTGTCCCCTGCATCGGCAGGCGGACTCCCAACCACTGCGCCACCAGGAAAGCCCTTTTTTTTTTTTTTTTTTTAAGATTCTGGCTTTGCTGAAGAAATCAAACAAAGGCTGATAGGTTTGCTGGGCTCTGGTTTACAGCTTCTTTCTCCACAAGAATCTGCTGCACTCATGTCATTGCTAGCCAAAGGCAGCTCACCCTTGCTGTGGAAGATGTTATCTGTCCTAGGCTGCTCCACTTCTTGGTCAGCAGCCTGACTTTTCTTTCTTGTGTGTCTCTTGAAGGCTCAAGATAACTAAAAAATAATAACAGAACATTGCAGTTTCTTGGTAAGGTTAGGGTTTTGAGCTTTTCCCTTACACACTTCCACCTTGGTCATCAGCACCTGCCCCATCCCCTGATGTCCTCCTTCCCTACACAGGCTGCCTGGAGAGGTGTTTGCACGGTGCTTGTTGTCACAGAGCCTGGGGTCAAGGTCTGCTCTGCAACCTCACTGGCTAGCTGGGTGACCTTGGGTTAGGCCACTTGATGGTCTGAGCACTGGTATCTTTACCTGTAAAATAAAGATTGTATCAGCTGCTCTGCCTATCCCATGAAGATGTTATGAGGATCAAATGGAGAGTTGATGTAGGGGAAGTCCTAAGCATTGCACAAGAGCCCTTGTGGCCTACACTGCTTCAGTTCACAGTGCAGAAGATATCACATGAATTTTAGAGTCTAATAAGGTCCCGTTGCCTTTTGGCTGTATCATTTTGGGCAAATTGTACTCTGAGCCTTAGTTTCCTCATAAACGAAATGGGGATTATTTTACCTGGCATTTGTTTACTTGCATCTTTATTTATTCACACCACACTTTGATCTACTGTTGTCATGAGGACTAACGCTGAGAGAACATATATAAAGCACCTAACATAGATTTAGTACCCAGTAGGTTCTCAGTAAATGGTAATTCTTTTTCCTGTCCTGTTCTTGGCAACTGGACTGTGGTATGGCCCAGATGACATGTCTTCCTTTACACAGAAATATTGTTTCCTCTAGATTGCTGAGTACAGAACTGCCTGCTTATTCCTCTGTCCTCACCTATGAGGATGCTTGCTTACAGCCCAGACATGTTTCAAATTCTCTTTGTAAGTCTGTAGACTAGGAAGTTACATAATGAAGTCCTTCTCGTATATTACTTGGGAATAAAGATTCCTCAACAGCATATTCGAAAAAGACCCAAAAGTTTGGTTGACTACAAAATTAACATGAGTCAATAGTGTAATGAAGTGAACAGAAATCAATGAATTTTAGGAAACACTAATGGAAAGGTCCAATCCTACTGGACTCATCCTACTTGTATTTAAGATGCTGGCGCACTGGGATGGATCACTAGAAGGGGAGAGCTGACAAAGGGCTTGGGATCCAGGGTGTTTGAGTAACTGTTAGAAAAACTGAGGATACTTAAAGATATATTTCAGGAGAAAGATCTTACTGTCTTCTGTTTTTGAATGGGCCAAGCAATTAGAGAAAATAGAACACCACCACTTTGCATTTACGTAAAAGGACAGATTTCTAAGGTGTATGTACAGGCATGCATTTGAGGCTATGTGACTCAACTGGGAGGAATTAGAGATAGAAGTTATAGGGGAGTAGTTCTAGTAGTATTTCTATTTCTATTCCTGCTTCAAACTCTGAGCTATTGTAAGCATTTGCTATTACAACACGTTTAAAACTGGGCTTCCCTATGGCCTATCTCAGCGTGGCATTACATACAAAAGATATCCAAAACAATATTGAAATGAGAAATTGGAAAGCAATATAATCACAAATATACCAGAAATTAAGACAGGTAACAAGGAACAATCATGTACAACTTTATGTCAATTAACTGAAATATGCAAAATAGTCAATTTTTTTGAAAACTATAATCAATTAAAACTGATTCAAGAAGAAATAAATGACCTAAATCCTCTAATCTTCAAAGATATTAAATCATTGATTAAATCTACCCAAATTATTAATTAAGATACAAATAGTTTCTTACAGGTGAGTCTTACCAATTTTCTAAGGAGTATATAGTTCCAGTCTTCTATGAACTGTTCTACAGAATATAGAGAGAGTATAAAAAGAACCCCAAAACTCATTTTATTAGACTGGCACAAACTTGAATCCAAAATAAGACAAAAATAATAGGGGAAATTGTAAGCCAACTTCATTACTGAATATAAAGGTATAAATTGTAATAAAATTTAGCAAAAAACAAAACAAGACAAAAAATTAAAACCAAAAATACACTATGACCTAATTGGGTTTATCCCAGGAAAGCAAGGATGGTTTAACGTTAGAAAAATCTGTTAGTATAATTTATCACATTAACAAATTACAAGAGAAAAAGCATGCAATTATCTTAATAGAGGCAAGAAAAATCATTTGGTAAAATTTAATATTACTTTACATTAAAAAAAAGGAAATACAAATAAGAGGGAATGGAATTTTCTTTATTTTGTATACATTTATTTCATAAAACTCAAAATTATTCTGAATATTGAATATTATTTTGTCTAGTTAATGTAGGTTGCTCATTTCAGGGAATAATTTGGGAATGGAAATCTCCCCCCAGATTCTCCTCAGTAAAGGCAAAAACATACTCTCTCCCTGTTACCGAAGCCTGGCATTTATTTTATTTATTTACGTTCAGAACCTTACTGCAGTATAACTGATATATCCAAAAGAAGCCACACATTCCTGTATACAATTTGATGAATTTGGACATGTGCATTCACTTATGATGCCATCACTACAATCAAGGTTATAAAACACCTCTAAAGGTTTCCTTAGGTTCCTTTGCTTTTGTTGTTGTTGTAAGAAGACTTAACTAGATCTTCCCTCTTAGCAAATTTTTAAGTGCACAATACCATAGTGTTAACTATAGGCACTGTGTTGTACAGCAGATCTCTAGTACTTATTCATTTTTACATCTGTGACTTTATACCCATTGAACATCTCCCCATTTCCCCCTGCCCTCTTCCCCTGGCAACCTCCACTCTTTCTTCTGCTTATGTAAGTTTAACTATGCAAGCAATCTCATATAAGTGGGATCATGGGGGGATATGTGTCCTGCTATGAATGACTTATTCACTTAGCATAATGTCTTCCAGGTCTATCCATGTTGTCACAAATGGTAGGGTTTCCTCCTTTTTAAAAGCTGAATAATATTCCATTGTATGTATACACATTTTATTTATCCATTCATCTGTCATTAGACTGATTATCTTCTCCATCTATTTTTCTCCTCTATTCAAGCTCTGAGTGTTTTCAGAGATGTAACCTCACCTCATGTTCTAATTTCTTCCTGGGCCTGGAAACTTGAATTTGGGTTCTTGAACCTGTTTTGAATCATAACCAGGATTAACCCAGCTATTCTACTTTGCAAGAAGGGCCAGAGCTTTCATTTCCTGCCAGGGAACTGGGATGTGACTCCAGTTCATGGTTTATCAGATCTGGACTTGTTATCATGAAAATCACTTTAAAGGCCTTTAGGGTTACCAATTTAAATGCTAATATATTCTTCTCCATTTGCTTGTATATGCGGTGGTAGGAAATGGTGGAAATTGATGGAGATTAACAGGGGAAGGGCATTCATCGGGTCAGTGACAGGGACTGAGGGGGGGAGAAGGAAAAAGTCACTTTTCAATTCCCACCTTTTCTTCTTGAATTTTTTATAGTAAGCATATATCATTTTTATGATAAAAATAAAAATATGCAATGAAACACTGTGTTCTAACTGGTATAATAAGCTGTTAGCATTTGATCCTGAGATTCTCTCTGCCAGAGGCAGCTGTAGAACAGATATGCTACTAAGGATAACTTCAGCTTCTAGGAGAAATCACTATAGAGAGGTGCAATTATCAAATCCAGTAGGAGAGTGGCAAGGGCAGGGTATGGCCATGAACCCTTTTCCTAATTTGAAGAGGACATTTGTGAGGGAGTCACTGTGTGGATGTAGAGATGAATTATGGGGCTGTTGTTCTTGTCCTGCAGCTGCTTCTGTCTCTGCAAGCAGTTTAGGGGAGAGCCAAGAGGAATGGAACGCTGCCCCTTTAATTAGCCCCAGGAGCCAGGCAAGGTAAATATTTGTGGCTGAAACTGCATGAATCCATGGAAGCTGGGATTTTAGCCTAGAAGCATTGTGCTGCCAAGTTGCCATGAGACCCAGAAAGCTGGAGCTAGGTTCTGCCTCAGAAAGTGCTTCTGAGTTTAAGAGAAGTGGGAAGAATAACAAACAGAGTCGTGGTATGGAGGTCTAAGTGTTGGATGAGGATGATGAGTGTATATCTACGCCTTACGCTACGCTGCAAATTTTACCTATTTTCATTTTATCTCGATATTGATTTCTTTTACTAAGAAAAATGTCAGTGCTCCAAATGCAGGCATATTTAACTTACTGCATTTATTAACTCATTATCTGTTTTCCAGTGATACTAAATACAATCAGATCATGCAATTGCCCTGCTTAAAACTTTTCAATGTCTTTCCATTTCTCTTAGAATAAAATCCTGACTTTTATGGGATTTTATATGTAGAGTGACTGTACAATTTATCATCCAAACTGGGATGCTCAATATTTATGGTGGGAAAACAGGTGTGACAGGGACTCACCTAGGAAAACCAAGATGTATCCATGAGGCTCTGTTGGATTTAGCTCCTAGCCTCATTTCTTACTGTCCTTGTCTGCTCACTTGACACCAGGTATGCTGGCCTCCCTTCTGTTGGTTGCTTCAAAAAGTCATCATGGAGTCTTTACTGTCCTCTGAGTCATGCTTACCTGTGCATTATTTATCTTTGGGGTCTCAGATATCAACTCCTCAGAGAGTCCTTCCCTGACCACCAGTCTAGAGTGGTCTCCACAGTTACTCTGTGTTTCATCTCTCTGCTCCCTTCCATCATCATACCTGTGACAGTCTCTAAGGATCTTGTCTAGGTGTTTGTTTATTATCTGTATCAGCTACTGGAATGAGATCAAGGACTTGTCTGTCTTATTCATGGGCCTGGCACACAGTAGGGGCTTAATAAATATATGGCAAGTGAATGAATGACCAACTGAAGGTCTTTAAGTTGGACTGAATCACCCAGAGATGATCACTGCCTTGATTCTCATCATATGAATAAGGTCCATCTTCAGTAGAAGTGGATGAACTGGAGCAGAGAAAAGCAGAGGGAAGAGACAGAGAGGGGAGAGTAGGGGCTGATGCTGGACACGTCTCTGGTTACAGGCCCTATGGATATACAGTTTATCCTTTACTTCTTCCTTAATGGGGTGAGCCATTCAAATATATTGTAAAAAAACTCTCTTCCCCTTGCTTAACCTTAAATTAGGTAGAATTGGGATTGGGGTTCCATTTTTGCAACCAAAAACTTGTAGTAAAACATAATTAACCTATTTCCTTTGGATTATATATTTCCTTTTTTTTTTTTTAAAGGAAAACATCATGGCAGGATATGCTAATTGTGTGCCTCATTATCCAATTTTACCTTCTTCCTTGTAACTTAAGGGAGATGCATTAGTTTCCTATTGCTTCTGAAACAAATTGTCACAAAATTAGTGGCTTGAAGCAACATGAATTTTTTATCTTACAGTTCTGGAGGTCAGAAGTCTAAAATGGGTTGGTAGTCTGGGTTCCTTCTGGAGGCTCTAGGAAAGAACCTTGTTTCTTTGCCTCTTCCAGCTTCTAGAGGCTACATGCATTTCTTGGCTGAGGGCCACTTCCTCATATCACTCTGACCTCTGCTTTCAATGACACATCTCCTTCTGTGACTCTGACCCTTTTGCCACCCTTCTATAAAGGCCCTTGTGATTACATTGGGCCCACCTGGATAATCTAGCGTAATCTCCCCATCTCAAGATCCTTAACTTAATCACACCTGTAAAGTAACATATTTATGGGTTTTAGGAATTGGGACATGGGCATCTTTAGCAGATCATTTTTCTGTATGTCATGAGGGGCATGTCCTTCTTTACCTGTTTCCTCTTCTGATGGCTGGGATGTAAGTGTAACAGCTGGAGCTCAAGTAACCACCCTGGGCCGTAATTTGGAAGCCGTGTGCTAAGGATAGGAGAACAGCAATGGAGAAGGAAGATCTAAAATCTAATCAGGTGGGAGAAGCTCACCCTGATTAAAAGAACAGGATTTACAAGAAGCTCTTCAACTTTACATCTTCTACACTTGAAAACCTGAATCCAGTAAGGTGACAGAAACATCATAAAAGAAACATTTTTAAAGTTACCAAGGTGACAGTATCATTGTTCAGGTAATTAAAAAATAATAACAGTCTTACATCCTTGAGTAAAATCTGATTTCATTAAATATTTTTATGTTGACTTTTTCTGCAAAGCAGGTTGCAGGGCTGGGGAGCGGGGAATGAGCCCTTTGTACTCTCATTCCCCATTGGGGCAATAATAAAGTGTATTATTCTCTCAACATCCCACACAAACAGCACATTAAGCAATCTTTAGTGCTCTGTGTTATTTCTTTCAATAACAGTCATAAAAGAAGTTCAAAGGAACACAAATATAGGTCAATGATAAGAACTCTTTTGTAATATGCAGTCACAGGGGTGTGTGTAATTATAGTGAAGATCAAGTCCATGGCATATTTCTCTGGGGAATGACTATCCTTTGCGGGTAAAATTTAAGATGTTATTTATTTACCTATTTATTTAGCTTACCACTCTCAGTTTCCTTACCCTTTATTTTTCTTCACCATACTCTTTACTACTTAATATTGTATATTGATTTGTTTTCTTGTTTTGGGCTATCTTGCTAAAATGTAGACTCCATAGGGCAGGGTCTTGTCTGCCTACTCACAGGAGTCTCCACAGTGTCCAATCACAAATGCCAGCTGCAAGGCGAGGAGTGACTGGAGGTGATACCGAAGGGGTGTGGGGTGACTGGATCGTGGGGGAACTGAAGGGGCTTTGACTGGATCCTGAGGCAGTGGGGAGTTGCAGAAAGGTATAAAGCTGACAGTTGTGGGTGAGTGACATGATCAGACTTAGATTTTAGATAATAATTCTGCGTTTGGTGTGGACAAAGGATTTGAGTTGATGGAATAGTCTGGAGGCAGGGACACCAGTGAGGAGGCTACTGTGATATTTCAGGAGAGTGGAGATGAGAGCCAACCTAGAAAATTGGTAATAATGACAGCGATAATAATAATAATTTAACAAAGTTTGCTGCACAGTCACTAAAATCCATTTCTTAGACTACATTTCCCAGGCTCCTTTGCAGTTAGGTGTGGCCATGTGATTATGTTCCAACCAATAGAATGTGAGCAGAAATAAAGAGCTCCAATTCCAGGCCTGACCCATGGGAATCTCCCATGCACACTCCTCTCTGTTCTTTCCCTTTTCTGGCTAATAGGGATGGAGAAGCCATGTACTGAAGGTAACTGGGAATCCATTAATGTAGGTCCTTGTAAAGCCATGTAGAGAAAAGTTGCCCCAATTGGAATGTTATATAAATGAGGAAGAACTATCTGCTGTGTTTGAGTCATTGGATAATTCTAGCTCTTTGTTACAGCAGCTAATGTTACCCTAATGAATTTAAGCACTCATTTTTGGCTAGGTACCATTCTTAATGCTTTCTATATGACAACTCATTTAATCTTCACAACAGTCCATTAAGTAACATATTATTATTATCCCCAATTTACAGATGAGGAATTTTCAATAAAGAAGGACTATGCAACCTACTGCAGTTACATAGCTGGGAAATGACAGAGCCAGATTTCAGAGTTCTAGCTCCAGTATTTTAAGCAATATCTGGCAGTGGAGATGCATAGAAATTAATAGACTTCTTAAAAAAAGACAGATGTCCTTTCTTTTCAATTAAACATTCTGAAAAAAACAGAACCTTTAAAATGTTTAATGGTCCAGCATGAACATTAATTAAAATTGAAGTCATTATTTACAAAATAGTAATATTTCAAAAAAAAACTTAAAGAGATAAATTGCTTTGGGTTGGATTTTCTGGAAACAAACTCTGAAACTGAGGTTTCCAAGCGGGAGGTTTATTGGGAAGTGCTCCCTGTAAGTAAGGGAAGCAGGATTGGGCAGAGAGAGAAGTTGAACTATAATATAATCACAACAGAGAACTCAGCCTATCCCATGGGAAGCTCTGGAGCTGGGATAACCCTTCACAGTTATTCCATCAGGGCAGGAGGTCTGGGCTTTTTGTCCTGCTTCAGTCATAGAATGTGAGCTACTGGCTGGGAGGGAATGTAAGCTTGGGTGAGGCAGCCTCTTTGGAGAGGGATTTAACCATGAAGCAGTGCTCCCAGCAGCTGGAGGAATGAGCAATGTGGTCTGGAAAGGGGGGTGGGCATGGAATCTTGTTGCATCACAGTATTCACTACAGAAACAGTTCAGAATAAATAAGTACCGTATTTATAAATTTTAAGGCTGTTCCAGATTGCTCTACTGAGCCTCAGACTCACATAGCCCACTATTTCCTAATTGTGCCTGAAGCTTAAGAGGGTGTGTTGTGAAAGGACTGATGAGAGATGAGACTTCAGAGGTGAGCTGAGCTCGCGTAAGAGATGAAACGGTGCGCCATGGAGCCTGGGTGAGAGGGAAGTCTGGTGGCAGCATGGAGATGGAGTAGCACAGGGACGGACCCCTGGCAGGTGAACCATTCAGAGCAGTTGTACCAACCCATTGCTCCATGAGGACCAAAGTATGAACCAGTATCAATGGGATAGAGAAGGGCTGAACTTGCAAGACATTTTAACGGTAGTTTTTAATGGCTGAATGTGAAGATGAGGGAAGATTTGGAGCAAACTCTGTAGTTGTAGCTTAGGAGACTGTGTGAAAGGTGACTCTTGAAGGGAGATTGTGGTCATGTCCACTCTATGGGGGCCAGCATGAAATCTTGACTATCTTTTTAATTGACGAAACAAGAATTGCCTTTTCCTCCCTCCCTTCCTTCCTTCCTTTCTTTCTTTCTTTTTCTTTCTCTTCTCCTTTCTTCCTTCCTTCTTTAATTTTCTTCTATTTGAGGAAACTTTCTGTTGCTTCCTCCTGTCCCTTAAAACGAGTTGTTCTTTCCATACATAATTGGTTTCTTCATTAATCTATTTTAACAAAAATTTCTTTCATCATGTCTTCCCCTGTTTGGTTATAAATCTAAGTGTACCCAAACAAAACATACACTTAAGTAAAACCAAACGAAGTTTTAAAGCACAGATAGGAAATCCATTTTTTTCTTTATATCTTCATTTTTTGGCAGTTCTGTCATGGCTCATACTGGAAGTTCTGATAACAGGCTTGGACTGTAGGTGCCATGAGAGGTGACATGAAGTGTGCTGGGCTTGGGCACAGTGTTACCCTGTGCGTGGCTGGTTGCTCTCAGGTATGTAGATGTACAAGATCGTTTACTAAGGCCAGGTCTGAATGACCGTATTATATCCCTTGGTGGACCCAATGAGTGAGCCGTTATGCAGCTCTGATCTTTGTACTACACCCCTTTTATTTTCTGGAACAAAAGTAATTTTCTGACCTGATATAAACAAGATTAGAATCCAGCCTTCTGCAGGCTGCATGACTGCCAAGCAATTGGAAAACTTCTAATAGTGTAAAATTTTATTTTTAAAAGGAAGAAAACGTTAGTAATTAAGTGAGAGCAAATCAGTGGAGAAGACATTGATGTTGTGTATACTCAGGGCAGCCAGATCAAATCATCATTCACTGAAAAACATTTATTGTGTAGGTTCTCTGTGCCAGGCACTATCCTAGATGTGCCAAGAATACAAAGGTGGATGAGACAGATGAGGTCCCGTCTCTCACAGAATGTACCTCCTAATTATGGGAAACAGGAAAGAAGAAATAATAAGATAGCTTCCGATGTTTGCAAGTGCTCAGAAGAAAATAAAAGTTGGAATTCATGTGTTTATCCAGCCCTTTCTTCCCATTTCAAGAGGCTGCACTAGTGAGAAACTGGGTCTTTTAGGGACCTAGAAACGAGATAACGTGAACCCAAACCTCTTGCCTGAATAGGTAAATTAACAGACTCTGGGGATTTTGCGGGTTGGGAGGGTGGGATTTTAAAACTTTGAGTATAAATAGGATAGATATAATTTAAACTCCTGCTTAATATTAACAATTAGCTAGTAGAAACTACAGTGGGCGCTCTTTTAGCCAATTTCCACTTAAGTGACTCACAGGAAGAACGAGGGCTTTCTGTCCCCTCTGTAAGGGCTCAGCTGGGGCTCGGAGCACACTGAACAGTCTGCCCACACGGGCCCATCTCTGCCCCCAAGAGTCGAGTTTCATGCTGTCTGACAGTCAGAATTGTTTGTTCTTTAACATATTTGTGCCAGCTTTATTTGTTACTAAAATTATGCAGTTTACTTTAATATGACCTAACTAATGAAACATGAGTCTGGAAAGAGAGACAGACAGACAGAGAATTACTACAATGAAATTTAAATGGAATGCTTTGGAAAGGCTCGATAACGTCAAATGAGTTAATTAACAAAGGTTGGGAAAAATAATAAAATCTACCGTATTTTGTCCATAAGTGTCTTTAAGTTCTCACCCGTTACACAGGAAGAAAAAAATGGAAGTTAAAAATGAGATCATATGAGTGTGGTTTGGGTAAAAAATGTAGGTTTGGAACCTTGCCAGTGAATTCATAGTGAGGGAAAGTGCCACAACCTTCTACCAGATTGTTGAGTACATTTACATTTATTTAAGTTAAAATATAAGATTTACAATATAAATGCATCCTTCCCTCCAGGCCCCCCGCCCCCATCTCCGATTAGCTCATTAATTAGCAGTTCTGATTGTGTTGCATAAGAAGATTTTTACTGCATTGTAAGGTGTGTGTTCAGTGCAACGGGGACTCACAATCCCTCCATTCAGAGAGCTCCAGAGTATAGTCCTAACATTATTAGATGAAGAATTTATGTCTTCCAGTAATTCCTTAACCTGAGCTGTATCTCCTTTTTATCGTTTGCACCGCAGAAGCAAAGAAAATATTTTCACTTTTCAGCAGCACCTTTTCATTGAGAATATCAAAGCTCTTTAAAGGACAAATTTCTAATTGAGCAATAATGCTTATATCCCCAGAGAGAGGTGGACAGAGAGGATTTATTATCCTCTCACAGAAGATGTTAGACCCATGCTAAGTAGCTAACAGATGTCTCCGTGCTGTCTCTCAGGAGATTTATGTTTCCGCTAATCTCCTGGCCACACTGTGTCCTGTTCCCTATTCTTAATAATTCCCGGTATTACAGAGAACTATGCGAGTGTGAAAAGAGCACTTGTCTGTGGCCAGGACATGTGGACTTAGACCCTGGCTGTGCCACTAACTCGTGGGGTCTTGGACATTTTGGTCAGCCTTTCTGTGCCTCAGATCCTGTAAGATGAGGATGACGGTACTTGTCATACCAGCCAACCAGGTTGGGGAAAAAAAAATGTTTGTCAACAAATATGGACATTGTAGCTGCAGATAGTGAAACAACAGTGTTTCATTTCATTTACCTTATTTCCATTTCAAAACATGGACCTGCTTTTTGTTAGGATATTTTTGATCATGTGTTGATTCATAGGTTCTGGTTTGAACTTTCATTCTTGAGAGCAGAAGGGAAAGTCCTTCTTCAGATGCTTTTATCCCAATCTTGCCCATTTACCCACCTTTACCATCTTTCAGTGACAATCCCGGACTCATAGTAAGAGTATGTAAGGAAAGAGTAAGACTGTGGTAGGATACTGGTCTAATTGAATTCTGAACTACAAGACACCAGTAAGTGGTAGCTGTTTTCTAAAGGTTTTGAGTGACTCATTGTGTCTCTTCACTCATTCACAGAAATATTGCCGATAATGGCCAAAAAAGAAAAAAAAAAGTGAAATATACTTAATTTCTAGCAATAGGGAAGTATTCAAGTAAATGATGGTATTTCCATACAATGGAAGGCCATTGTTATGAGTGAATATTTATAAAAAGATATTGTAGATGAGTATTTGCTGGCATAAAATGACAGGCATGATTAAGTGAAAAAGCAACCCCAAATGGGCAGCACGATCCCATTATTATTTTAAAAAACAGGTACTGAAATAAAACGTACTTAGAAGGATAAACAGTGGCTATCTCTGGGTGATGGGATTACAGAAATAAATTTTCCTTCTTTATACTTACCTACATTTTGTAAATTTCTATGATGGATATATGTTGCTTTTGGCAAAAGAAGAAAACTGATTTAAGTTAAAATTCTATTGATGAAAAAGCTGCTTGTGGGAATGAACAACAACATTTTGAAAAAAATAAATGCCAACTCTAAGGGTGGAAAACTTTTTTAAAATAGGAAGGATAGAAAATGGGCAGAAGACCTAAACAGATATTTCTCCAAAGAAGATATACAGATTGCCAACAAACACATGAAAGGATGCTCAACATCACTAATCATTAGAGAAATGCAAATCAAAACTACAATGAGGTATCACCTCACACTGGTCAGAATGGCCATCATCAAAAAAATCTATAAACAATAAATGCTGGAGAGGGTGTGGAGAAAAGCGAACCCTCTTGCACTGTTGGTGGGAATGTAAATTGATACAGCCACTATGGAGAACAGTATGGAAGTTCCTTAAAATACTAAAAATAGAAGTACCATATGACCTAGCAATCCCACTACTGGGCATATACCAAGAGAAAACCATAATTCAAAAAGAGTCATGTACCACAGTGTTCATTGCAGCACTATTTACAACAGCCAGGACATGGAAGCAACCTAAATGTCCAACAGATGAATAGATAAAGAAGATGTGGCACATATATACAATGGAATATTACTCAGCCATAAAAGGAAACGAAATTGAGTTGTTTGTAGTGAGGTGGACGGACCTAGGGTCTGTCATACAGAATGAAGTAAGTCAGAAAGAGAAAGACAAATACCGTATGCTAACACATATATACGGAATCTTAAGAAAAATAAAAGGTTCTGAAGAACCTAGGGGCAGGACAGGAATAAAGTCTCAGATGTAGAGAATGGACTTGAGAACATGGGGAGGGGGAAGGGTAAGATGGGATGAAGTGAGAGAGTGGCAATGACATATATACACTACTACCAAATGTAAAATAGATAGCTAGTGGGAAGCAGCTGCATAGCACAGGGAGATCAGCTTGGTGCTTTGTGACCACCTAGATGGGTGGGATAGGGAGGGTGGGAGGGAGATGCAAGAGGGAGGGGATATGGGGATATATGTATACGTATAGCTGATTCACTTTGTTATACAGCAGAAAGTAACACACCATTGTAAAGCAATTTTACTCCAATAAAGATTTTTAAAAAATAGGAAGGATAAATTTCATTCTTTTTTAAAAGGATGGAGTCAATGACAAATGTTTGAAATAAATGAATTATCAATTGGAAACCATTTCTTCTTAGCTGAATTCTACCTTAAATTGCTTCTAAATTGACTTACATCATGGTAAATAAGCATGATATTTTGAAATACCTAAATTAAACAATAATAAATAGTAATACAATGTAATTTTTTTCTTTTCTGGCAAAACATCACTATAAAACAAATTACCTTATAAAACAGAGAGCAGATGTATTTATCTTTCCCATCGTAATAAAAGCAGTAGGTTACCAAGTGCCTTCTGTGTGCATATGTGTGAGATACTTGGAATGTTAACTTTATTGGTTAATTTATTTAATTATAACTGCCTTAGGAGAAAGGTATTATTGTATTCATTTTATAGTTGCTGAAAACTAAAACCCCAAAAGTTGTTTCTTACCCAACTGTTAAGTAGCAGAACCACATACCTTTTAAAAAATTACTTAACAATTATTTGTTGAATCCACTCTGTGCTAGCTAGCTGTCATGTGCTGTATGCTGGAAATGCACCAATGAACAAGACACTGGGGTCCCATCCTTCAAAAAAGCTTACATTCTAGTTGGATGACATGGAGCAAATAACTATAAGTGTGATGAATCTTACAAAATGGGAAACAGGATTGAGGGGGGAGTTAATCTGGTTTGCAACGTCTGTCCTATGTACTAAGCATTTAAACTGAGATATGAATAGGAGTTAACTGGGGGAAGAGTAGGTGTGAAAGAGTATTCCTGGTAGAGGGAATGGTACATGCTAATGCGTGGAGATGATATTTTGCTACAATAATCTGGCATAACCAACCATCCACACTCTGGCTTAAAACTGTAAGCATTTATTTCTCTCACATGGGTCTGTGGATCAGCTGCAGCCCAGATGCAATCACACAAGCCCATTTAAGACCTTGTGTCATGTTCAGGAACGTTTCATTGGCTAAAGCTAGCTGTATGGCCAAACCCCAAATCCATGAGATAGGGAAAATATTTTACCCACAGTGGATAGTACTTCAAAATTACATAACACAAGATGTGGATGAATAATTTAATACAGGAAAAAATTGTGAACAGTGATTCAAACAACCACCCCTGGATTTTTTAAGGAGCCTGTTGCCAGTGTGGCTGAAGTATAATGAGATGGGGAGAGATACTGCTTGCTGGCTGCTCTTATAACTTGTTGTCCTTGGGAACTTCTTATTCTAGAGATTATATATGTGTGTGTATACATAAGCTCACTCCAAAAATAAGCTCACTCCTAAAGATAATGGCTTATCCAACTTCTACCCGAACTTTGTTTCCAAAGAGTTGACCAACATTGAAATACCATGGTTATCCCACAGGGCTAATATAGTGTTGATTGAATTAAATGTTCCTCTGTAATGTACCAGTGTTGGGTCTCTGTGTGACTGTAGCACATTCAGAAGTTATGCCTCAGAGCCGATGAAACCAGTGTTTGGGCCCCTGAGCAAACAGCATTAAATTTGGTTGCTACTCACTCTCCTGGAATGGAGGTCAGCTATTTTATACACAGTGAATGAGACAAACTAGTCATAAAACGTGAGGAAACATCTAATTTGACCACTTTATCCCATGAAACATAATCTTCTATTTGGTAACATCGTTTTGATAATGTTACCAGAATAGTTTAGTTTATTTTTACCCATTGCTGTACAGATACATTCATCTGCTTTACAAGTGCTAATGCCTGAATGAACAGGTGTGGAGACATGAGTTGGGCAAATATAAACTCGTACAGTTCATGTGTTTAACAAGCGTGGACTTTTTTAAAAAAGAAGATTCATTCAACACAGCCAGCCACTGCATTATTAGCTGTAATGGTATATTCTGCCACAGAAAACTGTCTTAGTTTCAGTTGAGGCTATTCCTTTTTTTCCTTTTGCTGATAAGAAGAGATTAAATTGAAATCACTTGAATAATCCTGTTCAAAAGCCAAAATTTCCCCTTCATTTGTAAAAGCTCAGGTTTACAATCTTGAGGATTTAAAACAGAATCTACTAGTCTTTCTGACAATACTTACCTCCCATAAAAACGAGATTTTTGTTAGCTAGCTCACAGTAAATTTTGTTATAAATCATGCGTTGTTTCAAGGGAAATCAGTGGTTCTAATAAATATAATGGATTTGGAGAAATTCTTTTTCCCTCGTTTTGTTCACAGTTATGTAAGCCTTCTGCTTGGTTACATTACTGTATTTTATTACTAAGTTTGCAAAGCTGCCTTTAAGAAAGGCTACAGTTTTCTGGTTTCCTCTTCTGATATACTTTGATTCTTCTTGTTTGAGCACCTTTTCATCTTTATGGGTACTTTCTTGATCTTTTAGCCTGACATCCCTTCAAAAGTTAGCGCAATGTGTACATACCAAGTAATAGCAGCATTTAGAGATGACCGCCTCTCATATTAATACATTCCTTAAGTGGAAATGCAAGTAATAGGAAGAAAAATACCCTAATTGTCAGAAACAAATGCGGTCCTAATTGCTTCCTGATGGTTAGTCTTTTAAAAGGGCTGTGGGAATCGTCTGCTTGTGTGTCTGTTGAGATGTCATTCCACATATTTAAGATGCATTGATTTCCATGGGCAAATCACTAGGGCTTGATTACAGAGAGCTGGTAGACCAAACTCGGGATTAATTCATGTGTTCTGTTCACAGGTCTCTCATTTCCCAGTGAGCTATTTGTACAACTAAGAAATTGACTGACTTAGTTTTTCCTCCTGAAAAAATGGAAATAGTACTATTATTTTTACAGCAGCTTTTAAATGTTTGAGTCCAACCAGATGAAATTTGTAGCTGCATTGCAGTATTAGGAACATAAATTTGATTAATATTTCTCTTCCAATTTTCTTCTGCCCCACAGAATTGACTTGTTCACCTGAACTGACCAAATTAACTTAGTGTTTTGCCATTGTATAAACCCCAAACTTTGCAGAATTACAACCTCGAATGATATGCCTATATGGTTTTTAAAACTTTAAAAAGTTTAGAGCCTTTAATATCAGCTGATACAGCTTTTTAGAAAAATGATAGTATTATATCATATCGCCTTTTGCAGGACAGTATAGGATTTAAATAAAAATTTACTGTGTATATTACTGAATTAAATCATGTAGTTTTATATATTTTGACTAGACATAAGTTAGCCTGCTGTAGTAAGAGAATTTAAAGCTTAAAAGACCTGAATATGAATTTTGTTCCTTTCTATGTCTATGTCATCCCCCCAAACCCAACTGTACTAAGTCTTATCAGTAAAATGGGCCAATACTTATTCTCCCTACCTCCTTGGGGTGCTTGTAAAATTCAAATAGTGTAATAGGTATAGGCACTGTTTGAAAACTGTAAAAAACCATACAATGTGATTTTAAAAGAGAATTTAGACATATTTTGCTTTCACTGTTACTATTTAATAACAGTTAACTGTTAAGTTGTTTTACATATTAGTGTTTCTGGCCAATACATGAAGAGAAGGAAATATAAAGGTTGGATGAGCAGACTTAATCAACAGACTGAAATAAGGGATTTCAAAAAATAAATAAATAGGGCTTCCCTGGTGGCGCAGTGGTTGAGAATCTGCCTGCCAGGGCTTCCCTAGTGGTGCAGTGGTTGAGAGTCCGCCGAAGCAGGGGACACGGGTTTGTGCCCCAGTCTGGGAAGATCCCACGTGCCGCGGAGTGGCTAGGCCCGTGAGCCATGGCCGCTGAGCCTGCGCATCCGGAGCCTATGCTCCGCAACGGGAGAGGCCACAATAGTGAGAGGCCCACGTACCGCAAAAAAAAAAAAAAAAAAAAGAAACAATCTGCCTGCCAATGCAGGGGACATGGGTTCGAGCCCTGATCCGGGAAGATCCTACATGCCACCGAGCAACTAAGCCCGTGCGCCACAACTACTGAGCCTGCACTCTAGAGCCCGCGAGTCACAACTACTAAGCCCTCATCATAACTACTGAAGCCCGCATGCCTAGAGCCCGCGCTCCGCAGCAAGAGAAGCCACCACAATGAGAAGCCTGCGCACCGCAACAAAGAGTAGCCCTCACTTGCCACAACTGGAGAAAGCTCGCGCGCAGCAACGAAGACCCAACGCAGGCAAAATAAATAAATTAATTAATTAATAAAAATAAAAAGTAAATAAAATAAAATAAGGGATTTCAGTAAGGATGGTGAATATCTGATCAGTTTTTTAAAGTTATTAGTCTTTATCAATTTTAGCAAAACCATCTAGAAAATCCAACAGAAAATAAGATAGCATTTTTACAGTATAAAGCATGTAGGATATAACAAAGTCTTTCCTGAGAAAATTTTAAAACTCAAATCACATATTTTAAAAGAAGAGCTGAAAAAACAGAAAGGTATACCATATCTTTGACATGTAACTATGTTAGTTTCCCTTAAAATTACATATAAATTCAGTGTCAAAATTATGGCAAGGATTTTTTGAGGCCTCGACATACTTACTCTAAATTTATACAAAGGAATAAAGGTTCATGATACCTAAGTCAATTTTGAAAAGGAAGAGCAAAGAGGAGGGATTCACCTTCCCAAATAAAAACAGTGTGGAACTGGTGCAGCAGCAGTCAATTAAATCTATCAAAAAGAATAGAACATTAGAGATAGAACCAGGTCTACATGGGAGGCTATGGGGATAAACATGGTACCATAAATCAGTGGGAAAAGGATGAATTGTCTAAAACTCATTACTTGGTAATGGGGAAACAGCTCATTATACAAAGAAAATAGATTGGTTCACTATCTCAAGCATATACAAAGGAGAAATCCAGTGTGAAAGTAAAATTATAAAGCTACTAGAAGAAGGTACTGGAGGTGTTGAAGAAGATCCTCAAAATCTAAGCTATAAGTTGAAAATTTAGTAAATTTGACTACATTTTAAAAATTAAGAATTTCTGCGCTTCCCTGGTGGCACAGTGGTTAAGAGTCCACCCGCCGATGCAGGGGGCACGGGTTCATGCCCCGGTCCGGGAGGATCCCACAAGCTGCGGAGCGGCTGGGCCCGTGAGCCATGGCCGCTGAGCCTTCGCGTCCAGAGCCTGTGCTCTGCAACGGGAGAGGCCACAACAGTGAGAGGCCGTCGTACCGCTAAAAAAAAAAAAAATTAAGAATTTTTGTTAGAGGACAGATGCAATAAGTAAAGTTAAAATGTGACAGAATGAGAAGAGATTTATAATATCTAAAATTCACAAGAGATTAATATCTAGAAGACAGTCAAGAAGCCTCAGTTTCCCCATTTTTAAAATGGAGATTGCTGTACACGTGAAACCAATACAACATTGTACATCAACTATACTCCAATAAAATTTTAAAATAAAATGGAGATAATGATAATAGAAAGTGAAGTGCTCAAGGCAGAGCCTGGCATTAATTAATGCTTACCATTTGCTTTTATTAGTTTATCTGTTCTTATCCTCTCTGACAAAACATATTTTTGTCGTGAGCCTGAATTTCCAGTTTCTGCGTGGTTTTATGTTGCTAGTTTATGGAGTTATGGAGAAATGTATGTGCAAATATCTAGCTAGTCTCACTGTCCACAACCCTGTTTGATAAATATCCCTGGATAAGCCAATGGTTAAAAGAAAAGAGGGGAGATATTAGTCGTAGCTCCCATGACACGGAGGTGAGCAAAATGCTACATGCACCACTGCAGCTGTGGAACCAGCTGCTAAGGGCACCTGCCAGGTGATGTAGCAAGAAGAGTATGCTTCATGGCTTGAGGTGTGGATCTTATAACTGTCATGTTCCATCCTGCCTGAGGCTGGGACCCGAGACTGCTGTGTGCAGAGGATGGAAAGACTAAGTGAAGCAGCTCCCCACTCCTTAGCTCTTTGTCCAGGTATCTTGTATGACTGTGGTTGGTGGGAGGACCATGTGGGTCAGCCCTGTCCTGCTGGGTTTCCTGGGGACTCCCATCCCGGAGGGACAGGCTGGCCACAGAGAGATGGCTTTGCTCACGGCCAACCAAACCTGCTCTCTGAAAGCAGAGCTTTGTCTTTTTCTGCTTTATGACCTCAGCTCTGGGGAAGGCTTTGGCTCCCCAAGTGTGGCCCAACAAAAAACGTGGATGATGACATACAGGGCAGAAGGCAGTGAGCTGTACTCAGCGGCAGTGACCTGAGCTGGGTCCCCTCCTTGGGCTTGGGGGGAGATAGAGCTGTCCTTCTGAAAGGGAAGAGAGGGAAACTAATGACAACTCTGTGCTGGACACTGTTCCACACACTGTCTCCTTCAATTCCTTGCAAACCTGTAGGATGAATGTCCTTATCCCCATTTGACAGATGTGAAAAACTGCAGCTAGAAAGGGAAAATTTCCCAGCTTGTAAGTGACCCAGTGAGATTTGAACCCTAGGTCTGTTGGACTCTGAGACCCACGGTGATTGTTGTGTTTGGTTTCTTTTTCACTGTACTACTCTCTTTATCTGTGGACTTGGGCTGGAGCAGGTGGGGCTAGGATGGATCTATGGCTTGGTGGAGTCCAGGTAAGAATGTATGGTTAGTTCCATCAGTATCTGATCTTGGCGGGCCGTTCAGTTAGGTTATAGAAAGATAATTACACTTAGTGCTGCTTTTAGCTGTGGCTTTGATTCCTCAGCAAAAACTGTGTTCCTATGAAATAATGTCATCCTTGAAGTGTTGTCCTTTGCTTGTCATTCAGAGAAGCCCACACTTCCAGGAGACACTCTATATCCCAAGGATGGAGTCCCTGCCCAGGAAGGAAACCAGGCAGGCCCTCCAAGACAGTAAGCACTTGCTCCCAGGTGGAATTTCATTTCTCTGTACTTTGGGGATCTGACAGGTGCTTTGAAGAACTGGCTTCACTAGCCATTAACAGAGATGTCGTTTGTCCACATATCTGCAGCTGACTTTTCTTTGCACTTGAGAGGTCACATGTTTTTTGTACTGTGCTTTTTGGAGGTCAGCAGGGTTGCCAGAGCCACACGTTCTTGCCCCTGTCTCTAAGGCCCAAGTCAATCACTAATAATGATATCATGATAGGGATCACTGCAAACCATTGACTGTGTATTTGCTATGTGCTGGGCGATGTAGCAAGTTCACTTTATATTCACAACAACCCACTGAAGTACAGGCATACCTCAGAGATATTTTGGATTTGGTTCCAGACCACTGAAATAAAATGAATATTGCAATAAAGTGAGTCATACGAATTTCTGGGTTTCCCAGTGGTTTGAAAAATTATGTTTATACTATACGGGAGTCTATTGAGTATGCAATAGCATTATATCTAAAAAAAATACCTACTTTAATTTAAAAATGCATTATTGCTAAAAATGCTAACCTTCATCTGAGCCTTCAGCAAGTCATAGTAGTAACATCCAAGATCACTGATCACAGATCACCATAACAAATATAATAATGAAAAAGTTTGAAATATTGTGAGAATTACCAAAATGTGACACAGAGTCATGAAGTGAGCAAATGTTGTTGGAAAAATGGTACTGATAGACTTGTTTGATGCAGGGCTACCACAAACCTTCAATGTGTAAAAAATGAAGGATCTGTGAAGCCCAATATGTGAAGCCCAGTAAAATGAGATATACCTGTGTGTATTGTTTAGGATTGGCTTGACTGCAAGTAGCAGAAATCCAGCTTCAATGGCTTAATCAAATGAGGGATTTGTAAATAAATAAATAATCTGCAGTCTGTAAAAAAAAAAAAAAAAATGAGGGATTTGTTTTTCTCACGTGATAAGAAGTCTAGCATCAAGCACTTCAAGGGGAGTATGGGGGCTCCGTGATGCCATCAAGAACCAAGGCTCCTTTTCTGGGGGCTTTCTTCCTCGTATTTGCAACATGGCTGTTCTACTTCATGCATTACAACTGATTTTTAGACAGAAAGAAGGAAGAAGGGAAAAAGCTAAGTGGGAAAAGCTAAAATGGTGGATGTAAGCTGAATTGCCCCCTCTAACAAGCTTTCTCAGAAACCCCAGCTGACACCTTCAGTTACACCTCACTGTCCAGAACTGTATTGCATGCCCACACCTAGCTGCAAGGGAGTTTGGCACCCAAGATTATATAAGTGAGCACCTTGGTTGGGAAGGAAGAAAGGAGGAATGGGTATTGGCTAGGTAACCAACAGTGCCTGGCTTATCCAGTTAATACTTGTTCAAAATTTATAGATAAGAAAAATGAAATTAGAGAAGTAACTCTGTTACTTCTAGCTAAAAAGTGACACAGCCCAGACCCAAGTCCAGGTATGTCTGATTCTGAAGCCACATTTCTGAAAGTTCTGCTAGAACTTGTTCCTGATGCTTGGGGGTATCTGTGCTAGAAAACAGAGGACTTCAGGGGGCTCTGTTATGGAACAGAAGAGGGATTGATTTGTCAGCTTCTTGAGAATAGTGTGAAGATCAACACGTGAAAGATATGAAAAGGCAGATTGTGGCACAAGGTGAGGAAGTGATTTCTAACAATTAGTAATTAATTGTTCTATGGGCTGGGTAGCAAACTCATTTGTGTAGAAATTAGATTCCCCATCAGAGGAGATCCCTGAACTGACTGCAAGCTTGGGTCTAGGAAACAAAAGCAGCTGAGATAGAATAATCGTGATTAGAGGAAGACTTCTGGATTAAATGTAGAAGCCTCCTGATTTGTCAGAGCTATAGTGATCATACAGTTAATTTATGGTCCAACCTAGGGCACTTTTTAGAGTAAAAGGGGGATTTATTGCTAATTACACTGGGACAAATGGCATATACCAGGATCATCACAGACCTGTGGGTTCCCTAGGCAGAGGCTTCTGATGAATAAAGGAATGGAGAGGCCTGGACTTCATAGGGGGAAGCAGCTAGGGGAATCGTCAGAAAGGTCAAACACCCCCAAGCCAGATCCCACTTCCATAGGCTGGATCTTCTGAGAGGCCCTTCTTTGTCAGTGATGGAGTTTAGGGATAGATGTTGGAATCTGATGGGCAGGACAATGTGTGACATTGAAATATTCACCTGACACAGACTCTTGTGCCTGAGTCTCCTCTAACATGAGTCGTTTTTAAGAGACACTGAGAGATGCAGACCTACTAAAGAATGGACTTCAGGACACGGGGAGGGGGAAGGGTAAGCTGGGACAAAGTGAGAGAGTGGCATTTACATATATACACTACGAAATGTAAAATAGATAGCTAGTGGGAATCAGCCACATAGCACAGGGAGATCAGCTCGGTGCTTTGTGACCATCTAGAGGGGTGGGATAGGGAGTGGGGGAGGGAGACGCAAGAGGGAGGACATATGGGGATATATGTATATGTATAGCTGATTCACTTTGTCATAAAGCAGAAACTAACACACCATTGTAAAGCAATTATACTCCAATAAAGATGTTAAAAAAAAAGAAGAGACACTGAGCTTGGATCATGCTGTGTTCCTTCCTGAGTCATGAACCAGAACTGTTCTAGGCTAGGAAGGAAACTGGATTTCACATATCCCCAAATCCTTCTCAGCCTTTAAAAACTGCCTTTCTACTTAGCTCAGTGACCTTGGGCAAGTCACAACCTCTCTCTATGCTTTGGTTTTTCCTTTAGTGGAAATAGAATGGAAATAATTGTTACCCAAGAGAAAAAAATGATTCAAGATTTTCCAATGAAAAAGCCACATGGAGCCAAGTGATATTATTATTTTTCTGACAGTTATTAGCAGAGCTGCTTCTTGTCCCATCCCCTCTCATTAGGCCACTGAGCATGAATAAACACGGGTTCAGCCAGTGGCTGGTATTTGATGATGTTGGCATTGGAGACGAAGGGAAGGAATTTCTCTCTGGTTTGTGTTTCACTATTAACCTCCTCATGCCTGGATCTCAATGTCTACTAGTGTGGAAACTGGAGACCAGCGGGAGTCTCAGCTAGTGGTTTCCTAACAGAGGCAGCCCATTCAGGAAAACTTCTAATAATGATGCTATTAAAATATTGTCTTCAACCCTTCCTTAATTCCTTTATTCGATAGACATCGATTGTCTCTGTGTGCCACGTTCTCTTTCCCAAGCATACGACAAGATGTATAATGGCAAACATTAAGCTCTCTGATGTTTGTTGAATCAAGGAATATGGAGGAGATGTAAGGTTCGGAGAGCTGGTCTTCTGCTGTAATTTTACATCTCTCTTACCTGTCTTGATGCCTGAGAAACATTTCTAAATGCAAAACTGCTTTTTTTACCCATTTATTAAAGAGTCAAGACCAAATTTCTTTTTTTTTTAATTGAGGTATAGTTGATTTATAATATTATGTTAGTTTCAGGTGTACAACATAGTGATTCAAAATTTTTATAGCTTACACTCCATTTATAGTTATTATAAAATATTGGCTATATTCCCTGTGCAACACTTCCTTGTGGCTTATTTATTTTATACATAGTAGTTTGTACCTCTTAATCCCCTACCGCTACCTTGCCCCTCCCCCCTCCCCTCTCCCCACTGGTACCAAATGTCTTAATACAGCATAAAAGAACCTTCAGGATTTGGTCCCTGCTCCCCTTTCTGTCTCATCTCTCACCAAGCCTCTTTTAGGACCACCAAGGTCCAGCAATTGGGACTGTTCTACAGGCTCTTGAATATTTAGTAAACATATTAGATTTTGTGCATCTTGTGGTCTCTGTTGCAACTAATCGGTGGTGCTGTTGAAACGTGAAAGCAGCCATGGACAAAATGTACGTGGGTGGGCATGGCTGTGTCCAAATAAAACTTTATTTACAAAAACAGGTGGTAGGTCAGATTTGGTCCATGGGCTCTAGTTTGCTCATCTCTGCTTTAGATCTTAGCTCATGCTATGATCTTTCACTTCCTACATTAAAGACCTCTTCCTCCCCCATTTATCTGGCTACTACCTATTTAATGTCACCTCAAGCCTGAGGCCCTTCTCTACTGCCCTGGGTAGCACTGACCACTCACACCACTGTATTCTGTATCTACCACTTGCTTATCTGTGTTTTCTCCCCTTACTTGATTGTAAGCTTTATTCCTTCATTCATGCATTCATTGATTCATTCATTCAACATTGTTTAATGAGCGCACGCTATGGGGCAGAGTTGATGACCTTTTAGTCTTTGTACAGCACCTAGGTGAAAGCCTAGCACATAAAACGTGACTAATACGTGCTTGTTGAATAAAAGGACATAGAAAATAAAGAAGTCCATTGCCAAAGAGATATTTGTGTCTTTGGTGTAAGTGCCTAAAAGTGGGGGATGGTCTTGATTTGGAAACCTCTCCGTTGTGCAGAAGGGTTAGGACAGTTGATTGCATTCGGAGTGTTCCTTTCAAGGTCTCTATAGCCTGATCTGGCATAGTTTGGTGGCTCCTCCCTGTTGTCCAGCATCATCCCCTTTCCTGAGTCCCCAGGGTCCTGCTTCTGGTGACCCTGTATGGCAGGATCAAGGGCAGCAGCACCAACTCCCAAACTCCTTCACGGGCAGGACTCACGTGAGTTTGAAGTTTACCAACAAGCTGTCAGCATAGTGCACTGGTTTCTTACTTTCATTTTAAATAGAAGATCTTTTATTTTATTTATTTATTTATTTATTTGTGGTATGCGGGCCTCTCACTGCTGTGGTCTCTCGCTGCTGTGGCCTCTCCCGTTGCGTAGCACAGGCTCCGGACGTACAGGCTCAGTGGCCATGGCTCACGGGCCCAGCCACTCTGCGGCACGTGGGATCTTCCCGGACCGGGGCACGATCCCGTGTCCCCTGCATTGGCAGGCAGATTCTCAACCACTGCGCCACCAGGGAAGCCTAGAAGATCTTTTAAATGGAAGCATTTCCATTGCTTCCTGAGCAAGCAGGGCTATAAGAAGCTTAAACAGCTCACAACATGGATATATTGACATTGCCTCCTTGCAGAGTCTGAATCAAAATTTTTTTTTCATTCACAGTCTCTGGCTCTTTGAGAATGACCCTGAGGTAAATGTAAAAATGAAGCTCCTTGGTTACTCATACTACAGCAATTACTTCATGGTTCCATGGACCCCAGAATATTTGAAGTAGGCATGAGCCGTTTTCTTAAATTTACAACCCATCTAAATGTAAGCGGAACATTTATTTAATTGGTTGTCACCAACGGGACCAAAATGACTTCATTCCGTTCAGCCTGGTCAGATGTAGTTTTTCAGTGGTTACCGGAAGGTTATGGGTTGGTAGTCAAGAGGCAGAGAAAAGAAAATGGTTACAGCTGGTGACAAAACAAACACAAAACCTCCACATGTTTCTCATGTTACAAGAGCAAATAGGAAAGGAGCCCCACCTGGAGATTGTAGCACAGAGTGTGTGCTGGGTAAATACTAGAGAAACTGGAGAGAAGGTTCTGGGTCTCTTCACCTATTTTATTTTATTTATTTTTTTTAATACAGGAAACCAGCAAGGAAAGTGGCAGCTGAACAGAGTATGAGATTGTCATTCATGAACTCACTCCCACAGGTAATAGAAAATTAAATAAATCAAAGTTCCATTGTGACAGGTCCCCTTTCATGGATGCATCCGTAACCTGCCTGACCTGACATTTTAAGAATGGTTACTTTTGTGAGGGAACGCTGGTGAGAAGAAATGATGTGCCTGGTGATTCAGAGGAGGAAGGGAGGGAGCAGGGTTGTAAACTGACCTTTGGTTACAGAAGAAAAATAAAGCAGTGTTGCTAAATGACCAAGGCCACAAAGGGTAGTAAACACAGCAAGGACACAGAGGAGAATGTGTGGTATTTGTGAGCTAACCCCATTGCAACACTCACACACTGTGGTGGTAAGAAAGTTCTGGCAAGTTCCTCCTTTAGTGAGCTGTTCTCAAAGTACATTTTGAATGGATTCATAATAACGTCTGTGTGTGTGTGTGTTTAGGTGGGCAAGACATTGGTAAATGAGTTTCATAAAAAAAAATGAGCTGCTTGCCTGAGGTATTAAAAAGTTTAAAATAAAATACAGCCTTGTTTCTGGCATGAACAAATACTTTACTTTTGGCAATTCTCATCAAAACTTGAGTGTCACTGTTTGATAATGTCTATCAGAATTAAAATTCACATATCTTTTGACTGCGATTCCATTTTTTTTTTTTTTTTGGAAGATATTTGTTTGGGATTTTTTTTTTTTTTTTTTTTTTTTTTGGCCATACGTGGGCCTCTCACTGTTGTGGCCTCTCCCGTTGCGGAGCACAGGCTCTGGATGCGAAGGCTCAGCGGCCCTGGCTCACGGACCCAGCCGCTCCGTGGCATATGGGATCTTCCCGTACCACGGCACGAACCCATGTCCCCTGCATCGGCAGGTGGACTCTCAACCACTGTGCCACCAGGGAAGCCCCTGCGATTCCATTTTAAGGCGTTGATTCATCGCTCGATTCAGATATGTGCAAAAATACGTTTGTGGGAACAAAGGCTTGGAAACCACCCATTTGTCTGTCGGTAGGGGGCTGGGTAAATTTGGGGACATCCATACAATGGAATAGAGTGCAGCTGTTGAAATGAAAGAGGTAAATCTAAGTGTAAGGATTTACAGTAATAAACTCCACAGTATCTTGTTCCATAGTTTCACTAAGGAACAGAGGGGTATGTGTAAGACAGGGAGGGGCACATATGCTTGTATATACATAGAAAAGTCCTGGAAGGACACCCAAGAGCTATAACAGTGGATGCCTCTGTGGAAAAGACGGTGAGACTGGCTTCCAGAGGCTGATAGAAATTTACTTTCCACTCCTAATGTTTTGCACTGTTTGAAATTTTTGTTGGCCTGGTAGGCAAATCATTTTTAAAAAAAGAATTCTGAAGGAAATGTCATTCTTCCCAATTAATTAGGGTTTTGCTGGTGGTGATATCAGTGCCCAGTGAAAGAGGCTGAAATATATGGTTTGATTCATGGACTAAATGGTTTAAAACCCTACAGAAGAAGACATCTTTCAGTTAAGTGTGCATTTGGGAAGAGGATTTCAGTAACTAATGAATAATAAAAACATTGATTGGGAGCGCTATTTTTAATTAATTGATTGATTTATTTATTTATCTTTGGCTGTGTTGGGTCTTCGTTTCTGTGCGAGGGTTTTCTCTAGTTGCGGCGAGCGGGGGACACTCTTCATCGCGGTGCGCGGGCCTCTCACTGTCGCGGCCTCTCTTGTTGCGGAGCACAGGCTCCAGACGCGCAGGCTCAGTAGTTGTGGCTCAAGGGCCCAGTTGCTCCGCGGCATGTGGGATCTTCCCAGACCAGGGCTCGAACCCGTGTCCCCTGCATTGGCAGGCAGATTCTCAACCGCTGTGCCACCAGGGAAGCCCCAGGGGCGCTATTTTTATGCTGACAGTTTGGAATCCTAGAGAGCTGTGTAGAAAGCCCAGTACCTCTCCCCAGTAAGTCACGGCAAATGTCCTTTCATGTTGAAGGGTCACCCTGACCTGCAAAATCATTAATTAAAGCCTTCTAACTTCTTGTACATTCTAATTCCATAGCTATTAAAGAGTCATCATTGCCATTTCTTTCTTTGCCTGTGGATGGCTGAAGAATGATTGAGAGGATAAACACCCATTGATTTATCTACATTAAATAATACCCTGCTCGTTCCCAGGAGATAACAAACTTGGTGGC